>NC_137685.1:8979039-8991539 GCF_963989245.1 Nansenia antarctica | reverse complement strand
ATTGGCTACAAAATGAAGCATCGTCGTTCATGTATTGTCGGTGAATAAAGTCACCCTTGGTTGTATTTTTGATGATCTATTATGTTCGCTTTTTATTAGGGAAGATGTCGATGTTTGGAACTTCAAACATTTAATTTCACATTTTCATTTCTGACGGACCGACAGAAGCACTATCTGTGAAGGGAGATGTTCCTGATAGTTCTAATGATAACCTGATGATCCACTTTATCTATGAATCTGTCACTGTCTTTCATGTGTGGGTGCTGCGGTGTTACCCTCCGTGATCCGGCTCATTAACAGTAATAACGTTAGTCCTTGATCTCGTAACCAAAAGGAATTTCCAAACGTGCCTGACGGCCTTGTTGAGTCAGAGGCTGGGCGTGTGAAAGACCAGAGGAGAACCCCCCGAGGAGACCCCCAGAAGAGACCCCCAGAGGAGACCCAAGAGGAGACCACCAGAGACCCCCAGAGGAGACCATCTACTGTATCTACTGAATACATGCTGTAGTGTAACCAACCAGGTTCCTTGGTCATACAGTATCGTATATGAGACATGCATTTACAAAGAACCCGTCCTCCGAGGTCTACCTCCATCAGCCTCCCCTGTCCTCCGATGTCTACCTCCACCAGCCTCCCCTGTCCTCTGATGTCTACCTCCACCAGCCTAGCCTGTCCTCCGATGTCTACCTCCACCAGCCTCCCCTGTCCTCTGATGTCTACCTCCACCAGCCTCCCCTGTCCTCCGATGTCTACCTCCACCAGCCTCCCCTGTCCTCTGATGTCTACCTCCACCAGCCTAGCCTGTCCTCCGATGTCTACCTCCACCAGCCTCCCCTGTCCTCTGATGTCTACCTCCACCAGCCTCCCCTGTCCTCCGATGTCTACCTCCACCAGCCTCCCCTGTCCTCTGATGTCTACCTCCACCAGCCTAGCCTGTCCTCCGATGTCTACCTCCACCAGCCTCCCCTGTCCTCTGATGTCTACCTCCACCAGCCTCCCCTGTCCTCCGATGTCTACCTCCGCCAGCCTCCATTGTCCTCCGATGTCTACCTCCACCAGCCTCCCCTGTCCTCCGATGTTTACCTCCAACAGCCTCCCCTGTCCTCCGAGGTCTACCTCCACCAGCCTCCCCTGTCCTCCGAGGTCTACCTCCACCAGCCTCCCCTGTCCTCCGATGTCTACCTCCACCAGCCTCCCTGTTCTGTTACTGAAAGCCAATAAGGGAACTCAAAAGGGGTGTCTCCATGTGTTTCTTAGGGTAATTCATTACCGCATATGAGACACAACACTCTTAGCCTGTTGAGCTAAAGCCCAGGCTTTAGGGCAGGGAGCTAGCACCTCTTTGTTTCTGAGGTAAAGTTGTTCACCAGAGGGTTCGCCAACACGCCAACACTGCATCTCTTGGCGGTAGACGCACACACTTGGTAGTTTGTTTGAGAACTGTGTGATCTGATCAGCTCTGTTTTCCACTGTGTGGACATATTATTTGTTGGTATTTGTTGTGTTATGGACCACAGCTAGTGGTGGAGTCTTGGAAATGCGATAGTGTAATTATCTATTATTGTGTTTTTGCAGTGTGTTTTCCATGAGAGAAAAACACAGGAAGGAACAGGCTTTTCAGTCAGAGTCAATCAATCATCGAGTGCAGCGGAACAATGGCTCCTCGTTTCTCACCTGTTACGAAAATCACTTTCCAATTGGCTCTGTCTGAAACATACCCGTGGTTTTCATTTGTTGCCTATTTAACAGACACGTTAACAGACACAAGTACTCAAAGTACAGTGTCACTTGAATGCTTCACAGGAGCTTCAAAACAAATGTTTAAAGAGAAATGTATATAGTGTACATGCATAAACTTTAGCGGCCTTCCTTGTATGAGCTGATTCTGATGGCTCTTACTCTATGGTTACTTAGAAACAAAACCATAGAAATAGAATGAGTAGAACAGACATACCCGTTCAAATCAATGAACATGGTGGGTATGGTGGCGGCCATGTTGTGGTGTACCATTTGGAAGTTTTTAGCTCACAGCTTTATGAACAACCAGCTCAACTCGACTGACATTGCAGTGTTCAGTCAAATGGTGCTTAGTTGCTATGGTGCCGCCTCCACATTCCACCCTTCTCTCTCTGTGTTCTTCAATGATTACTATGGCGATTACGTGTCACAATTCTATGTCGGCTATCTTGTGGCATACTAGCCACTAACAAATCGCCATGTTCTTGAGGGGACCGTTGTCTGTTCTACTCACTCTATTTCTACGGCCAAAACCTTTCGAGTCTATTCTATCCTATCCTTTTCATCATTTCTATTCTTAACTGTCTTCCCTGCCTTGTCAGGAGGCTATTGTCACCTTGAGACAGGCGATCGATGCGACTGGTCTGACTCACTCTCTGTGTGACAGGACGTCTCTTAGGCGACAGGGACATGGTATGTCTCTGGGTTTGTTTGTCATCTGTCTCATGTCCTCTCCTCTCCTGTCATTTGTGATTGAAACTAATTAGCCTACAGTGTACACTACGTCTCGGTGGGTGGGTGGATTGGTGGGTGGGTGGGTAGGTGGGGGGGGGGGGGGGGGGGGGACTGAGAGGGATCTTCCAGGAAGATGGATTTATCACAGAGGATTTAATCAGTGTGGCAAACAATCATAGGATGAAGCGTTGGAGTGTGACGTTGCCGTGACGTGTGTCAGCTGACGTGTGTCACTGAGAGAGATGACTCAGAAGAGGACTCTTCTGATTGGTGAAACCTGGCAGGACATATGGAATCTATCAGTGGAGGCTGGGGGTGGTCGAAATCGGAGGACAGGCTCATTGTAATGCATGGAATGGAATAAGGAATGGTATCACCAATTTCTACCTCCACCAGCCTGGATTTTATTGTGCTATCGAACTGTCTGTCAAATATCAAAACCAGAGTAAATTTCAACTGACTTAAACGTCATCATGAACATAAACATAAAACAACAAAGGCTTCATATGTTCTGTTGTGATACAAACTTTAAATGAATGAAAATAGAGAGGAAGACAAGAGATAATAATAGAGATAGAAGTCTGTGTACAGTAGAGGCGTTGTGTGCCGCGGGCTACTTAACGCGTATCAAAAAAGAGGGGGAAGAGAAGAAGAAGAAGTCAGGGCCAAAAAAAAAAGATGGATCTGGTACCGTATCCATAGCAACAGGGTCGTTAATCTCATTAGGATTTCCCTCCTTCTGTTTAATTACAAGCGTTGGGACAGGAGACCCCTAAAGGCCAAATAATGAACTGCGCCGTGGAGCCTGGCAGAGGGGGCAGAACAGGGGAGCAGCGAACAAGCACACAGAGTAAACACCCCCAGTACTCCCTCCAATGATGCGCACACACACACACACACACACACACACACACACACACCCACACACTCACTCACTCACTCACTTTCACACAGATCACTTATAGTTACAGTTTGCATGTGTCTGATGCCGTTCCTGATTCCGTTCCCTGCATTACAATGAGCCCGTCCTCCGATGTCTACCTCCACCAGCCTCCCCTGTCCTCCGATGTCTACCTCCACCAGCCTCCCCTGTCCTCAGATGTCTGCCTCCACCAGCCTCCCCTGTACTCTGATGTCTACCTCCACCAGCCTCCCCTGTCCTTTGATGTCTACCTCCACCAGCCTCCCCTGTCCTCTGATGTCTACCTCCACCAGCCTCCCCTGTCCTCTGATGTCTACCTCCACCAGCCTCCCCTGTACTGTTACTGAAGGCCAATGAGTCGACTCAAAAGTGATCTCTTCATATTTGTTTCTTAGCAACAAGAAGCAGCAGACCCAGAGGGCTTAGTGCAGCAGGTTTATTATCTGTCCAAATGGACCTCGACACCAGCCATAGGGACCGGTTCTGCTTCAATTCTGTTCAGCTGATTTCATTCGGGTTTTTTCATCTGTGATAGAATATGAAACAATACGTTGTGGCATTAGAAACAGAATGTATTATCGCCACGGTTCTACCGGGTTGCTTCTGACACGGTAAACAGTACAAATGACAAATGATGCTGTGCTTCTCTATAGGATTGTTGCACACAGGGGATAAAGTTGCTCTCTTATCCAGAAAACAACAACATTTCCATTACACATTTTATATATATAATTATATATATATATTTTGAGCAGATATATTTCAGTGCATGTGTTTGCGTGTGTGCATTTGTGCGTGTCTGTCTCTTTCTGTCTGCCCGTCTGTCTGCCAGTCGGTCTGTCTGTCTGTCTGCCTGTCTTGTGTGTCTGTCTGCCTGCCTGCCTGCCTGCCTGCCTGCCTGTCTGTCTGTCTTTCTGCGTGCGTCTGTGTGTCGACACATGCCTACTCTCTCACGTGTACGTGTGTGATCCCATCTGACAGCGTCTACTTTTCAAGGTGTGCTCCATGTAAATATGTTCCAACGCCTTCATCTGACCACCGGCTCACCTGCGGCCCAGAGAGAGATAGAGAGATGATTTATTGGCAGTAGCGTAGTGACACCGATGTGAAGGCAGGGGGCGAGAGAGAGAAGAGGCCTGGCTGGGCCTGATAAGACTGGAGGAGGCCGGAGGCACAATGACAAGACAGGCTAGAACACTGCAAGGAACACTCCTCTTCCTCCCTCTCTCCACCCCCCCTCCACCCCTCTCCCTCTCTCTCTCTCTCTCTCTCTCTCTCTCTCTCTCTCTCTCTCTCTCTCTCTCTCTCTCTCTGTATAAGACATGGGTGTCAATGCCTGTCCTCGGATTTCTACCTCCACCAGCCTCCCTTGGGCTACATTACAAGAACAATACTCCTACATAATGTTGCCTTCTGTGTTACAACAAATTGTCTTTCATTCGGGGAGGGATCGGGCTGTAGCGAATGTCTCCTGGTTCAGCCTTTCTCAACCTTCTTTGGCCCAGGACCCAGTCATGTCAGGGAAAAATGATTGCGATGGGCAGCGCTAAATCATTACGTTGCTCATACTTTGTCTTGTCAGTCTGTGGGCCGCATCTAGAGGGTCTACGGGCCACTGGCGGGGACCTGGCGAGGAACAGAAGCACGGAGGATCATTTCACTGGCGCAACGTCACGGCCCGTAGTTTGAGAAACTCTGTCCTGGTTCACTTCAGGTCACACGGCATCGCTGCTCTCCCAGAGAAGCCAGATTACTCCTAACCTGGTTTAACCTCTGGAAGGAACTTTGTCGAACATCATTCTGAAGTGATGTCATGGTGGTAGGGTGACTGTCAGCATCCGAATAGAGCCGCGTGACAGCTGGGCTCAGGACCCTGTATCTGCTCACACAGGGCTCCGGTCTGGTCGGAGGGAAGGAGAAAGAGAATATTTCGGCTTTTTTATTGGGGACGAGGAGGAGGAGCATCCATATTCATTGGGTCTGAGATGAGGACACCCCGTGTCTGGGTCTTTCTCTGCCACGGTCACATCGCTCCAATAAAAGAGTTGAATAATTAAAGATGTGGCTCTCCGTCTGTTCCGTGTGATAGATGGCGGCGAACCTAAATGATTGATTGGCTTTTGTTCACGGTCGGGGGGAGAAAGGCGTTGAGAAATGGGATGGAGAAATGTCGGAGAAGAGGAGGCTGGTGGAGGTGGGAATCGGAGTACAGGCTTGTCGTGCTGCGTGGAATGGAATGAGGAATGGGATCAGACAGAACGGAGGGAGGAATGGTATCAAACACGTGTTCGGTCACATTCCAGATTCTGTTCCATGCGTTACAATGAGCCCGTCCTCTGATTTCTACCTCCACCGGCCTCCGCTGGAGACAGGACTGATACTGAAAAGCCGAAAGCAGACAAATGTTTCCAATGCTAAAGCGGTTAATGCATCCACCTGCCTATGGAGATTAACTAAGTACAGTATACATACTGTATATATCAGATTAGATTCAGATCAGATTCCATTGAATTGTCATTGACAGAGGACAAGTACGAAGAGAATGAAACGCAGTTTGGCGTCTGACCAGATGTGCAATAGTGCATAGTGCAAAAGCCATAAAAGTATGGACAGATATATGTACAGTGTGATATATACAGACAAGGGCAAAGATATGTACAGTTAAGATACAGTATGTGCAGTATGATATGTACAGAACAAGGGCAAGGGATATCATTCTTCCTGGCAGAACACCTCTAGCTCAGAAATATTCTTCGGCCTTCTTGCATATCCACAGATTTTAAATAATATTTAAGTCTGGGGACTGTGATGGCCATTCCAAAACCTTCATCCGTCTTTCCTGGAGGTGCTTCATGGTTGATTTTGAGGTATGCTTCAGGTCATTGTCTTGCCGGAATACCCAACCTCTCAACTTCAATTTCTGGACTGACCTTCGAACATTAGCCTCTAGAATGTTTTGATATCTGGTGGAATCCATTTTTCCTTCCACCCACACAATACTGCCTGTGCTCCCAGCTGCTACACAACCCCAAAGCATAATGGATCCATCTCCATGCTTAACAGTTGGAAAGGTGTTCTTCTCTACAAATGCTTCACCGTTTTTTTAACATACCTTCTTTGGTTGTGGCCAAAAAGTTCAATTTTGGTTTCATCAGTCCAAAGCACAGTGTTCCAATAGGCTTCAGGTTTCTCAAGGTTTTCTTTTGCGTACTTCAGATGCTTAATTTTGTGTTGAGGTCTTAGGAAAGGCTTCTTTCTGGCAACTCTGCCATGTAGGTCTTTGTTGTTTAAGGTACGCTGTGTTGTCCTGTGAACAACTAGACCGGTATCTGCTACTCTTTTTTGCAGCTCTTTTGTGGTGATGTGTGGGTTCTAATGGGTTTCTATATGTTATGACCAACTATTGCAGAAAAAACAGGTGATTCCAAAGGGTTCACATACATTTTCTTGCCACTGTACATTTATTAATCCTTTATTAATTCTTCTAATCTTTTTTATTAATCCTTTATTAATCCTTTATTTACATATATATATATATATATATATACATTCACCGGCCACTTTATTAGGTACACCTTTTCAACTGCACGTTAACGCAAATATCGAATCAGCCAATTATGTGGCAGCAGGCAGCAACTCAATGCGTTTAGGCATGTAGAGACATGGTCAAGACAATCTGCTGAAGTTCAAACCAAGCATCAGAATGGGAAAGAAAGGGGATTTAAGTGACTTTGAATGTGGCATGGATGTTGGTGCCAGACGCGCTGTTTTGAGTATTTCAGAAAGTGCTGATCTACTGGGATTTTCCTGTACAACCATCTCTAGGGGTAACAGAGAATGGTCAGATAATATATAATAGTGTGGTGGATATTTTCTTAGCACAAATCTTCAGCAACTGCTTGATGCTTTAATGTCAATATGGACCAACATCTCTGAGGAATGTTTCCAGCACCTTGTAGAATCTATGCAATGAAGAATTAAGGCAGTTCTGATATGAAGGCAAAAGAGGGGATCTAACCCGGTACTAGCAAGGTGTGCCTAATAAAGTGGCCGGTGAGTGTATACAGTATGTGGTTATGTAAATCTCTGCGAGTCATTTTGATGGTTACTGTATATATCATAAAAAATGATTCTGCCTATAATCTTCTGATGCTTCTGCCTATAATCACCGTTGAAATTCACGGAGTTCGGGGGCATAGAAATGGATCGAGTGGGAGGGTGGTGAGAATACTGCAGAGACATGGTGAAGGCGAGGAGAGGAGAGAGGGAGATGTTGGGGAAGAAAAGAGTTCATTTTTCCCTTTTTCCCTCCTTCCCCCTGCATCTGTTGAGATTAGGAGGTTCCCTGTGAGCGTCGCTTTTATTGTGTTGCGCCGATCGCTGTGACACTGGCGGCGTGTCCAATCTGGCTTCCTACGGAGGGTGTCATCTCATTCTCACATCGCCTCCGTCCTACCAGGGCTCTCTGGTGACACACACACACACACATACACACACATACACACACACACAAGACAGGATAAGATTAGATACTGTAAGAGGAGGCTGGCGGAGGAGGTTTGACGTCGGAAGGATGGGCTCATTGTAAACACACGTCTTTGATACCATGCGTTACATCGAGCTCGTCCTCCGATTTCTACCGCCACCAGCCTCCCTCTGGGTTAGATTATACTGTATGTTATCGAAGCCCCCGGTGGTAGTGTAGTAGTAGCTCAATAACAACATCCATATCCATGTACGGTACAGACATACTGTACTCAACAATGAACAGAACACAACTATAATAGAAATCCAGTATGTTGATGTCAATGGAATGGATTTGCTCCCATCTGATTGGTCAGTGAGTGTAGTCCCTCTCGGGAGAGACAAGCCTATCTGTCATCTCCTGGTTGATTTGTCTTTTGTGTTGTTTTGTCATCCAGAAGGAATGTATCCACTTGGTGTTGTCACATACTGCATGTAATCACTCAGCAGCAGTCAATGAGCTAATCAATAAGGATATGGATCGAGCTCGACCACAGACTGTCAGGAACAAAGCCAAGGCTAATACACTGCGTGTCCTTCCCCACCGTGCTCCCATCAGCAGTGGGAATTAATGGACAATGAACTCATTCAGTGGCGAGGTGTGAATAAAGTCGCCCCCACATTGTCAATGTTCTCAAGCGCCGTGGGTGACTGACTTCATTCAGTAGAAAGGCATAATGACGAAGCTTCATTCTGTAGACAATCACAGTATTGTTGTTAGGTAAATACCACATAGAACACCCTAGGTGGTGAGTGTTCCGGAACTCAGTGGCAGTTTGGCAGTGAGTTAAACATGCTGTTAGTTCTTAGCGAGTTCAAGTTCGAGTTTCATTTCATTATATTGAACACAAGCGACAACGCAACCAAACGCCTTGGGCAAAGCAGCTCTCAACAACGACAACAACATCAACAACATCAACAACAACAACAACAACAACAACAAATAATAATAAGGATAATAAGCTGATAAAAAATATTTTACAACAGCAAGTAATAAAAACAATAATAATATAGATTATATAATATAGCTTAGGCTAGATTATATGGGATAGATAGTATAGGATATAATAATATTGTGTTCTCCTATGGACTGTGGTAACAACAGCAACAACAGAATGTCATAAACATAATGAGCTAATAAAAACAACAATAATAATGATAATAACCAGTACAGTGAAGATGATATAGTACAGTATGATATAATATTATGATATAATATAACCCTCCACCCTCCACCCTACCTAACCCTCCACCCTCCACCCTCCACCCTACCTAACCCTCCACCCTCCACCCTACCTAACCCTCCGACCCTGTGTTTCTGTGTTCCAGATTGAGGACATGCATTGGCCGGCCGGCGAGCAGGAGATCCCCAGCTCGGTGTGCAGCCTCCCCTGCCGGACCGGAGAGCGGAAGAAGACGGTGAAGGGCGTGCCCTGCTGCTGGCACTGCGACCCGTGCGACGGCTACCAGTACCAGCACGACGAGACCTCCTGCAAGCTGTGCTCCTACAACATGAGGCCCAACCCCAACCGGACCGCCTGCCAGCCCATCCCCATCGTCAAGCTCGAGTGGCACTCCCCCTGGGCGGTCATCCCCGTGTTCCTGGCCATGCTGGGCATCGTCGCCACCATCTTCGTGGTGGCCACGTTCATCCGCCACAACGACACGCCCATCGTGCGGGCGTCGGGCCGCGAGCTCAGCTACGTGCTCCTGACGGGGATCTTCTTGTGTTACATCATCACCTTCCTGATGATCGCCAAGCCCGACGTGGCGGTGTGCTCCTTCCGCAGGATCTTCCTGGGCCTGGGGATGTGCATCAGCTACGCGGCGCTGCTGACCAAGACCAACCGCATCTACCGCATCTTCGAGGAGGGGAAGAAGTCGGTCACGGCCCCGCGGCTGATCAGCCCCACCTCGCAGCTGGCCATCACCTCCAGCCTCATCTCCCTCCAGCTGCTGGGGGTGTTCATCTGGTTCGGCGTGGACCCGCCCAACACCATCGTCGACTACGACGAGCAGAAGACCCACAACCCCCAACAGGCCCGGGGGGTGCTCAAGTGTGACATCACAGACCTCCAGATCATCTGTTCCCTAGGATACAGCATCCTGCTGATGGTGACGTGTACGGTGTACGCCATCAAGACGAGGGGCGTGCCCGAGAGCTTCAACGAGGCCAAGCCCATCGGCTTCACCATGTACACCACGTGTATCGTGTGGTTAGCCTTCATCCCCATCTTCTTCGGCACGGCACAGTCCGCAGAGAAGGTAAGGATCGTGGCGTTGTGTTATATGGTTATATGTTTTGACTTCGTATCGTTTTTTTTTTTTAAAGTGATCTTTGATTAATCACTCAGTCGTTCACTCTGATCGGCAACAATCATTTTTTTCCGAAGGAGTCCCGGGATCGAATTGTATCTGATGATGCTATATCGCATCGTGGTGTTTTTGTGGATTGTTCAAGTTTGTTCAAACGTTGTCAGTTTGCTGAGCAATGATCATCACATGGATAAAAATGATATCTGACGATACTCCAGTATGTCCCATCAATCACATTTCAGTCACATGTTTCTAGAACCTAGCACTTTGAGATTTCTTATGTAAAGTGCTTTTATAAATAAAATGTATTATTATTATTATTATTATTATTATTAGAACACTTTTTACATCGTCACATGTCCTAAAGTGGTTTACAACAAGAACAATACTAAACAGCATAAACAATCAATACAATAACAAACAATATCACCGAACCATAGACACCCAACTCTGCAAACCATCCCCAAACCCGCCCCTGAAGTGAGTGATTGAAGGGCACAACGACAGCGGTAGGCAAGTAATGATGCCAGCAACCCTCCAATCACCAACTCATATCCGCCTCTCTCCTGGGGTGGGGTTTGCCCCAAAACCTTCAGATGGCTGGCATTGGCAGCCTGTCTAACCTCTAGGCTGTCATCATGGTGAGGTATCACGGTGTGTATGTGGATTTCCCTCTTCCCTCTTTCCTCTTCTCCCTTTAAACCCGTTAATTATGCAAACGTTCCCGCTGCATGTCTCTGCTTGGCAACTGAGACAGGTTCCTTGGATGTGTGTCTCCATCATCTCGGTTTCCGTTCTATTTCCAGTCTATCTGGGCTATAATTGGCCTGTGCAGGCTGACAGCATCCTCAACAGGCCTCTATCTACTGCTAGGAGAGGAGAGCGTCTACTCCTCAGCTCTGTCTGAGAGGAGCAGCAACTGTTCTGAAGAGAGAGAGAGGGAGAGAGACAGGTAGAAGAGAGAGAGAGAGAGAGACAGGTAGAAGAGAGAGAGAGGGAGAGAGAGACAGGCAGAAGAGAGAGACAGGAGAGAGACAGGAGAGAGACAGGATTGAGAGAGAGAAAGAGAAAGATAGAGAGATGAGAGAGAGAGAGAGATGAGAGAGAAACAAGAGAGAGACCGAACAGAGAGAGAGAGAGACAGGAGAGAGAGATGAGAGAGAGAGAGAGATATGAGAGAGAGACAGGCAGAAGAGAGAGAGAGAGAGGGATATACAGAATAGATAGAGAGAAGAGAGGGAGAAAAACAGAAGAGAGAGACAGAGAGAGAGAGAGAGATGAGAGAGAGAGAGAGATGAGAGAGAAACAAGAGAGAGACAGAGAGAGACAGAACACAGAGAGAGAGACAGACAGGAGAGAGAGATGAGAGAGAGAGAGATGAGAGAGAGACAGGCAGAAGAGAGAGAGAGGGATATACAGAATAGATAGAGAGAAGAGAGAGAGAGAAACAGAAGAGAGAGACAGAGAGAGACAGAGAGAGACAGGAGAGAGACAGGAGAGAGAGACAGAGAGAGACAGAACAGAGAGAGACAGACAGACAGGAGAGAGAGACGAGAGAGACAGAGACGAGAGAGAGATGAGAGAGAGAGACAGTGAGAGAGAGAGACAGACAGGAGAGAGAGAGAGACGAGAGAGAGAGAGACAGGAGAGAGAGAGAGAGAGAGAGAGAGAGAGTGTGTTTGTCAGCGGAATGCTTAATTATGGAGGAGGCGTTTTCTCATTATCCGTCTTTCTTGACCAACGGCGTTGTTTGTTCTCTTTCACGCTAGTTGGCCTTTGAAGCAATTACATGGAGGGGAAATTGAAAAGTGCAGCACCTGGTGTCCCCAGGTGTATGTAAGCCTAGGTCTCCGTATGGGAGCCCGGGTCGTGGGAGGCAGAGATGATTGCGTTGTACATACACGCTAAGTATAAGAGATGTTGTATTATTATTATTATTATTATTATTATTATTAGGCTTCAGTTCCTCGACATTGCAACAACAATAGAAAATAAATGGCAATAGTTATCATGAAAAACACAATTTTTCATGATAAGGCAATTGAGCGATGTAATAATAGAAATAATACAAAGCGTCGAAATAACATGAGTATTGCACTGAGGTGGTAGGAGATGGTAGAGGTAGTGTTCGAATAGGTCTCTGTTTGTTCCTGTCGCTTCGGATGCAGAAGGGCGACGCAGCGAGCACGTGTTTCTCTATTCCTGTAGTACACACAAATGCTTCGATGTTGCAGGAAAAAGAAACAGGTGATGTATCGCTAATGAT
>NC_137685.1:8968875-8973875 GCF_963989245.1 Nansenia antarctica | reverse complement strand
TTAATCACGGAGCTCCTTGGGTATTCCAGGGATGTAGCGGCGTAGCGAGGCCCTTAAGCGTGTTAATGATGTTATCTACCTGCGTGGGGAGGTAACCCACCGACGTGTTTAGATGCTCTATTAGACATCCTCCGTGTTGTGGACCTTCTTCTCCCGCAGATACAGACGCGCTGGGGCACGTAGTCAATATCCCCTGGGACCTCGCGTGACAGAGGGACATCTTTATTGGTTGTTTTTAGCCCCGGCTACGTCGTTAGGGCGGAAGGGTTTTTAATGAGGGTTTGAATGATAAACACAACAAGTGTCTACCGCTAGACCAAGAGGACATCCTCAAGTCCTAAGGCCGTCTCTCTCTCTGCTCCGTAAGGTGTGATTTTGATGGAGGATATATTTGTTGGATATTCAGGTCACGTTATGTGGATAGTCTGTTAGATGATCTATGATTCAAACTGATTCAACAAACTGTCAACTGTTACTCTGTTGATATGCAACAGGTTGATAGGGTTGGGGTTAGGGTTGGCTTTTCGGTTAGAGTAAGGGGTTAGGGTTAGCGTTACATTTAGGTTTAAGGTAAGGAGTTAAGGTTAAGTTTAAGTTTAGGGTTAAGTTTAAGGTTAAGGTTAAGGTTAAGTTTAAGGTTAAGTTTAGGGTTAGGGTTCATGGATAGTTAGTTGAAATGTTGTTGAAAGTTAGTTTACCATCTACTGAACATCTACAAACTATCAATTTGGGACGATCCTAATGAAGTGTTTCTGATCTACTTTGCCCATGTTCCAACGACATCATCATCTATTTATTATCGAGGGAGGATGGTGCTTCAACAGACAAATGCAGACAAAATGATAGAAAGATGTGTTGCAGTTTATAATTTGGGGTGATTTGATATGCATTGTTTTGACAGAAGCAGCTCATAATAACCATCAATCCATAATACATTCTCATCTTGATAAAAAAAAAATCTCATCTTAATAAAAATGTAATATTGTTCCTCTGACTTTCAGTCTCAAAAAGTTGCTTTAAATCAAAGAGCCATCACATTGTGAGTGGAGGGTAGGCGATGCGGCGAAGACATTTGATTATAGCCTAGCGTGGAGATATGAGAAGGGAGATGTTACGGCATCCTTTTACAGGCCTCCCCATTGTCACCGCTTGACAACTCCTGTATGATTGACAGCAGAGGAAGTTGACTTTGTAATGACTGTTTTGCATAGTACTTTCTTGTCTTGACAGCACACTACACTTCTTTCCTTGAAGAAAGCGCAGACCAGTGGAGGTCTTGTTATGTTGCCTGTAAACATGCTTTTTGAACCTCCTCTGTTCCCGTAAAAATCTAATCTTCAAGGCTAAAGAGGCAGCTGTGCGTGAGCATCAGCCTGGACCAGAGTAATAGACTATTGGACATGATTCAGGAGAGGCTGATTGAGGCAGACATCAGATGACAGGGGAGGCTACTGGAGGCAGACATGATTTTTTTTTTTTTTTTTTTTTTTTACCAATTTCTACCTCCTCCAGCATCCACTGAACCACCGGTATATATGTTAAATACTCATCATTGATATTCAGCACTTTCACATAAGAAAGATAGCCCCTTTGTTGTCTGAAATGGCACTTTGAGTTACGGTTATGTCATGTGTGTTTGATACCATTCCTCATTCCGTTTCCCTGCATTACAATGAGCCCGCCTTCCGATGTCTACCACCACCACCAGCCTCCCCTGTCCTCCGATGTCTCCCTCCACCAGCCTCCCCTGTCCTCCGATGTCTACCTCCACCAGCCTCCCCTGTCCTCCGATGTCTACCTCCACCAGCCTCATCTGTCCTCCGGTGTCTCCCTCCACCAGCCTCATCTGTCCTCCGATGTCTACCTCCACCAGCCTCCCCTGTCCTCCGGTGTCTACCTCCACCACCCTCCCCTGTCCTCCGGTGTCTCCCTCCACCAGCCTCCCCTGTCCTTCGGTGTCTCCCTCCACCAGCCTCCCCTGTCCTCCGATGTCTACCTCCACCACCCTCCCCTGTCCTCTGATGTCTACCTCCACCAGCCTCCCCTGTCCTCCGATGTCTACCTCCACCAGCCTCCCCTGTCCTCTGATGTCTACCTCCACCAGCCTCCCCTGTCCTCTGATGTCTACCTCCACCAGCCTCCCCTGTCCTCCGATGTCTACCTCCACCAGCCTCCCCTGTCCTCTGATGTCTACCTCCACCAGCCTCTCCTGTCCTCCGATGTCTACCTCCACCAGCCTCCCCTGTCCTCCGATGTCTACCTCCACCAGCCTCCCCTGTCCTCCGATGTCTACCTCCACCAGCCTCCCCTGTCCTCCGATGTCTACCTCCACCACCCTCCCCTGTCCTCTGATGTCTACCTCCACCGGCCTCCCCTGTCCTCCGATGTCTACCTCCACCAGCCTCCCCTGTCCTCTGATGTCTACCTCCACCAGCCTCCCCTGTCCTCTGATGTCTACCTCCACCAGCCTCCCCTGTCCTCTGATGTCTACCTCCACCAGCCTCCCCTGTCCTCCGATGTCTACCTCCACCAGCCTCCCCTGTCCTCTGATGTCTACCTCCACCACCCTCCCCTGTCCTCTGATGTCTACCTCCACCAGCCTCCCCTGTCCTCCGATGTCTACCTCCACCAGCCTCCCCTGTCCTCGGATGTCTACCTCCACCAGCCTCCCCTGTCCTCCGATGTCTACCTCCACCAGCCTCCCCTGTCCTCCGATGTCTACCTCCACCAGCCTCGCCTGTCCTCCGATGTCTACCTCCACCAGCCTCCCCTGTCCTCCGATGTCTACCTCCACCAGCCTCCCCTGTCCTCCGATGTCTACCTCCACCAGCCTCCCCTGTCCTCCGATGTCTACCTCCACCAGCCTCCCCTGTCCTCCGATGTCTACCTCCACCAGCCTCCCCTGTCCTCTGATGTCTACCTCCACCAGCCTCCCCTGTCCTCCGATGTCTACCTCCACCAGCCTCCCCTGTCCTCTGATGTCTACCTCCACCAGCCTCCCCTGTCCTTCGATGTCTACCTCCACCAGCCTCCCCTGTCCTCCGATGTCTACCTCCACCACCCTCCCCTGTCCTCCGATGTCTACCTCCACCAGCCTCCTCTGTCCTCCGACGTCTACCTCCACCAGCCTCCCCTGTCCTCCGATGTCTACCTCCACCAGCCTCCCCTGTCCTCCGATGTCTACCTCCACCACCCTCCCCTGGCATGTCGTATGCAAAGCGGCAGAGGTTCTGTGTGTTTATCCCCAGAGATAGAGTAACATCGGCCGCCAATCTCCCAGCATGACAGCGTAGTTATGGTTACGGAAACGATTATGACATCGAAGCATGTACTGTATGTTCGCCGCCGTGGGAGCCGTATGGAGGAGTGCGCCCGCACATGGATGACGGAGACGACCGCTCTCCTTAGTTTACAGCGTGTTCCTGATAACACCGCGCTGTGTTTGCCGTGCTCTCGATGTCTGTATGATCTGCTGTGGGGTTTTTCTTCCCCCTGACAATAACAAGAAAGATTATTTTTCTGCGAAGAGATGTTATTGTTCAGGGATTTCGGGGGAGAGGGAGAGAAGAGGAGGTTAAAGTTGTTAACTCAGTTCCTCACAATCTGTGAATGGAGTGGCGGAGGGAGCTATCGCAAGTGTGAAGGCCCTTCCCCGAGGATCCTGAGAGCAGTGTTCACGCCGTTTATTTCCATCATGGTAGGCCGGCCGGAGGTCGAAAGGACGGAGGCTCGTTTTAACGCACGGAAGGGGCTGAGGAACACTATCAAACACGACGTGTGTGTGTGATACCATTCTCCATACCGTTCCTCATTCCTGTGCATTACAAAACCTCTGTCCTCCGATTTCTTCTCTGTCCTCCGCTTTTTTTCAATGAGCCTCTGTCCTCCGATTTCTACCTCGACCGACCGGCCGCTCCTTGATCTCCATAGAGCTGAATCCTCTTGTGCAAAGCGTTCTAGCCTGCGGGGCCTCTGAGACGGGTTCTGTTGAGCTGTGACCCAGATTCACCTGCGAAAGCCTCTCAGCCTCATTCAGTGCCAGGGAATGAACCTCTGCTGCCATTGGCTCGCTGGTATAGCACAGTAAGCAGGTCATCCCGTGTCCAATCGAATCAACAGACAAAAGAGGATTTCAAACACCCACCTTTGGATTTGAGGGTTTAAATCCTATTGAATATTGTATGAATCCCAGAATATGGCTCCTGTTCTTTCTCAAAGAGAGCTATATTGCTGTAAAATAATGGTGCAGGAATGTGTATCTTAGATGTTTTGTAACTGCTGGATTAAATACTCTGGAAGGGTGGGTGTCATGCCTGGTTGATTTGACGTGGAATGACCCGAGCGTTTGTTGAAGAGGTTTGTAAGCCAAGTCGGGTTTGGTCAGGGAGTGTATTCATGTAGACACACATCTGGACCGTAACATCTGCACCGCAGAAGGATTCCATCACGTTGTAGGTTTCAGCTCCTGGTAGCAAAAACGTGTTATTAAAACCCTCTCATAACCCTCTCATCTCTGAACTATTCCTGTTATGTATACACGTTCAGTGGATATGGAGTAATATAATAATAATAATAATAATAATGATAATAATAATAATAATAATAACAACAACAATTATATTCATCACTCAAATGATGCGTAAGTTGCAGAGCTCAAACATGACAACACACGTGTGGTGGACACAATGGTCAGTGCACATTTCGTTTACGGTGAATCACTCAATGTTCATTCAATCATAATCTCTCTATCCTTCTATGTATCTCCCCTACCCCTCCTCTCTGCCTAGGTGACTCTGTCTTTTGTACTGTTAGCCTTAGCGTCAGCCGTGCATTTCTGTGCCACTGCACAGGGAAAGATGACCTCACAAGGCTTGTTTTTAGCTCTGGAGGATCTCCGAAGGCTTCTGACAGGCGGTCTTTAGCTCTGGAGGATCTGAGAAGGCTTCTGGGCTGTTTCTCATTAGGCGCAGTAAACACAGCCGCCATCATCCATATCACAA
>NC_137685.1:8933875-8966375 GCF_963989245.1 Nansenia antarctica | reverse complement strand
TGTTACGGTCCAGATGTGTGTCTACATCATGAATACACTCCCTGACCCAAACCGACATGGCTAACAAACCTCTATTTATAAACAACGCTCGGGTCATTCCACGTCAAATCAACCAGGCGTGACACCCGCCCTTCCAGATTGTTCCAGAGTGTTTCCAGCAGTTACGAAACATCTAAGATACGTATTGCTGTCAGTGGAAACATCGTCCTCCTCTGAGCTTGTTCTCCTAGGACTGTCAGCTGGCGGAGTTCTCCTGCAGCAGACCTGTTCCCTCTCTGACACACACCTCCTCATTGCAAACTCATTGCAATCAGAGATGCAGGGGAGTCGTGGTTAGTAGTCTACACGGCTCGAGCTCACGCTCTCTCTGTGTCTTTCTCTCTGTCTTTTTCCCATACTCTCTCTCTCTCTGTCTTCTTTTTGTCATTTTCTCTCTCTCTCTCTCTCTCTCTCTCTCTCTCTCTCTCTCTCTGTCTGTCTGTCTGTTGCTCTCTCTCTGACTTATTTTTGTCGTTTTCTCTCTCTCTCTCTCTCTGTCTCTCTCTCTCTCTCTCTGTTCGCTGTTCATCCCTGTTCAATCATTCAGCTCACGGGAGAGAACCGACGCAGGCAGCGCTCGAATTAGATAACATTTTGTGCTTTCAGTGTTTTGTTTTTTTGTCAGTGTTTTTTTTTTCCGTTATGTAATTGTTGTTGTATGTAAACTGTAGGTTATGTATCTGCCTCACAGGGGGGATTGGAAGTCTGTTCAGTTGACGTCGACTGTGTACGATGACAAACTAGAACCATCTGCTTTTCACCGAGGCTCCCCAAGACAAACAGCACGTTACACAGTGAGACTCACCACGACCGCGATTCTGGGAGACTCCTAATGACTCATTAATTGCACCACTGTTGAAACTTGAAACTTATCTGTTTGGTTCTCCCTCGCCTCCCTCCTTCCCTCCCTCACTATGCAGCAGCTTGTCCCCGTTCCAAGTCTCGTAATGAGTCTTGTTGGTGTTTACAAACCCAGGATTTCTAATTAATTTACTTTGTTTACGCCCTTGTCTGGTCCCCCCCTCCCCCCCACCACCAAGACACCGACAACACACAAACTAAACACCAAATGTTTTAATCAGTACACATGAAATACTTTTTGCAACATTAGACCACAAAACATTAGACTGGAAGCTACTTGTGGCCAAACAATGACAACCGCCTGAATCACTTGGAGCAATTATGAGACCATAAAGTTCTGCATATCAAACATGAGTATTTAACATATACCAGTGGTGGAGGCTGGTGGAGGTAGAAATCGGAGGGCAGACGCATTGTAAATACTCACATGTGTTTGATACCATTCCTTATTCCGTTTAACGCATTACAACGCGCCTGTCCTCCGATGTCTACCTCCACCGGCCTCCCCTGTCCTCCGATGTCTACCTCCACCGGCCTCCCCTGTCCTCCGATGTCTACCTCCACCGGCCTCCCCTGTCCTCCGATGTCTACCTCCACCAGCCTCCCCTGTCCTCTGATGTCTACCTCCACCAGCCTCCCCTGTCCTCCGATGTCTACCTCCACCAGCCTCCCCTGTCCTCCGATGTCTACCTCCACCAGCCTCCCCTGTCCTCCGATGTCTACCTCCACCGGCCTCCCCTGTCCTCTGATGTCTACCTCCACCGGCCTCCCCTGTCCTCTGATGTCTACCTCCACCAGCCTCCCCTATCCTCTGATGTCTACCTCCACCAGCCTCCCCTGTCCACCCGGTGGTGGATACATGGAAAACTGCCCCCCCCCCCCCAGAGTCAAGTGTTCGGATGTCAGAAATGCACCACTTAGATGGCCATAGCAGTGAACCTGGTCCAGGCGTCTCCTGTTAGCACGAGAGTGTGGAGCAAAGCTGATTAAAAAAGATCCTCGCCGTGATAAGATCACATCCAATTAATAAAGATTATTCTGGCGACTTCTAACACAAGCTATCTGCAGTTCCATCTTATCTCTCCTTATCATTCTGGGGCTTTCATCTGTCAGAATGAGCCACTTGTACTCGTGATGTTGCACATGGCGGTGTCTGTTGTCTTGATTTGAGATATGGGGGCCTGTATTCATATTTAAACATATGATGATTGTAATGACACCTGTCATTCATTCAGCCTGCACCTTTTCGGTAGTTTTTTATTTTTTTATGTTCCATTTAATTTAATGCGTTACTTACTTATATGTTTTTTCGTGTAACTGAAATAAACGACTACTATTACTATATCAGGGGAGGCTGGTGGAGGTCGAAATCAGGGGACGGGCTCATTGTAACGCACGCATGTTTGATACCATTCAATTTTGTGCATTCCAATGAGCCTCTGTCCTCTGATTTCTACCTCCCCTGGTTTTCTACCTCCACTAGCCTCCCCTGGTGTTCTACCTCCACCAGCCTCCCCTGGTGTTCCACCTCCACCAGCCTCCCCTGGTGTTCTACCTCCACCAGCCTCCCCTGGTGTTCTACCTCCACCAGCCTCCCCTGGTGTTCTACCTCCACCAGCCTCCCCTGGTGTTCCACCTCCACCAGCCTCCCCTGGTGTTCTACCTCCCCCAGCCTCCCCTGGTGTTCTACCTCCACCAGCCTCCCCTGGTGTTCTACCTCTGCCAGCCTCCCCTGGTGTTCTACCTCCACCAGCCTCCCCTGGTGTTCTACCTCCCCCAGCCTCCCCTGGTGTTCTACCTCCACCAGCCTCCCCTGGTGTTCTACCTCTGCCAGCCTCCCCTGGTGTTCTACCTCCACCAGCCTCCCCTGGTGTTCTACCTCCACCAGCCTCCCCTGGTGTTCTACCTCCACCAGCCTCCCCTGGTGTTCTACCTCCACCAGCCTCCCCTGGTGTTCTACCTCCACCAGCCTCCCCTGGTGTCCTACCTCCTACCTGCTCCGTACTGTAGATGAACCGTAAAGAGAACAGATGTAATCATGTCATCACGAAGCAGAGCTCTCCAAGGAATGTTTCCAACATCTTGTGGAATCAATGCCGCGATGAATTGAGGCCGTTTGGAGAGCAAAGGGAGGGCCCTATGTGTCCTGTATGTCAATGTTTATGAATGTTGTTTTTTTATAGCCTCTGGGCTAAGTGGAGAGTCGAGGACTCACTTCACCCCTGGTGTCCTCACCGACCGTCTTAATGTGTTCCGTGTCACTTCCCTCCGATTTGCACATTGTTAAAATTAAAGTGACAGTTGGAGATGACTTCGTGCTGTCTCTCGTGTTCGCCACAGGAGGATTTTGTACACTGTGATGTTGTGCGGCCTGAAGGCTGTCATCTCCACATACGCTCTGTGTGGTTCAACCTGTGACTCCCAGCGCAAATCACACTCTGAAAGTGTGCTTTTATATATAGAGCGTATGAAACCAAAATGACAGCCAGCACATGCACACACACACACACACACACTCTTCCTGTGTTCTCAGCTGTACACACACACACACACACGCACACGCACACACACAGCCTACATAGAGGCCACAGCACATAAAACATTCACATTGCACCAGAGCTATATGTGACTTGTATTCAACATCAAGCTACCCACTCCCACTACTTCCTCCTACCCTTGAACTTCACACTTACCTCTCCCTCTCTCCCTCCCTCTCCCTCTCCATCCTCCCCAGCTGTACATCCAGACCACCACCCTCACCATCTCCATGAACCTGAGCGCCTCGGTGGCCCTGGGGATGCTCTACATGCCCAAGGTCTACGTCATCATCTTCCACCCGGAGCTCAACGTCCAGAAGAGGAAGAGGAGCTTCAAGGCCGTGGCCACCGCCGCCACCATGTCCTCACGCCTCTCCCACAAGACCAGCGACCGGCCCAACGGAGAGGCCAAGACGGAGCTCTGTGAAAACATGGATCCAAACAGTAAGTAGAGCACCGCCACTCACTCCGCCAATGTGTCATAGACAGCCCAGCAGAGACATAGATAGAACAGGGGTTCTGGCAAACAGTGGGACGGAATCCGACGACGCAATGAACCAAAACATTCCGTGAGACAGTGACGGCTCCAATTTGGGCGCTCTGACGAGGAAGCGATCGTCTCGGAATCCGAGCGAGTGTGGAAACCCCTCGTCTCAAAAGTGGTAGTTTGCCAAACTCTCTGTGTATCTATGATCTTAAAGCTTTCGGAGTTTGCTTTCTCCGCCCCCACGAGCTGAATGACAACACGCAGAGTTTAAATCCTGTGACCCTGGTCTGTTCCTGGGGAGCTTTGACGGCAGAGCCACCAAAGAGGAAGAACTTCAGCAAATGAACTCCTAACCCCCCGACTGAGAGGGAGTGGGTTTGATTAGAGAGAACAAGGGAAATCTAACGGAGGTAGACATCGGGGGACGGGGCTCATTGTAATGCGTCGGACGGAACGAGGAACGGTATCAAACACGTGTCGCATTCCAATGAGCCCTGTCCTCTGTTTTCTACCTCCGTCAGCCTCCCCCTGGTTAGGGAAACGGGGGCTCCATGGACTGACCAGGGTGTTGTTTAAACAGACATTAGCATGCCAGGCTGACTCAGTTTGTTTTCGCCTCAGTTTCCAACTGAAACGGAGCATCACTGTGGGGCGACAAAATCTGCCCGGCAATTATTCAACACATTAGTGGTTTATTTACCTTCTGTTTATCATGGAAATTGCTCTAATCATGCCCGGTATTTATGTTTTAGGATTAGACCGTTTATCCGTTACACCGACATGTATCCATATATATGAGGTATTATACATATAAAGACGCGGCGGCTTATACCAGTCGGTATAGCTTTCTTTTCAGATGTGTTTCCTGCAGTAAGTTTTAAAACGCAGAGCTCGGCGACGCTTGGAACACTGAATCGGTCGTATACCTGTAATAACACAGTTATACACTCTGTCATTAGTACATAGTACACACATAGTCATTGAGTTTACAGTAAATGTTATTGTGCTAAAACCTTGTTTAGAACAACTAGCTAAATGAAGTGTGTCAGGTGAGAGTCGTGGTGTCAAAGAGCTGCACCCCCCCCCCCCCCCCCCTCCCCAAAATGGATGATACTACTACACATGGACGATACTGGTCATAGAGTCAACATTTGAAAACATGTATATTCCTCTGGCCTGTTGTCTTCCCTCTCGCATGGCTGCATGAGAGACTAGGACAAACACAACCTCCAACACCACCTCCAACACATCAAACACACTCTCCGTTTACAGACCATGAAAGGCTGCTTGGTTGTGTGTACAGTAACACCGTGGGCTACGTTTTAACGATATAAAAGACAGTCTTAGCGCAAATGAGGGCACAGGCGAGGGTGACGCTATTGGGATGTGTCTGAAATCTGAGTGTTGTTTTTTCGAGGCCGTTTTTTTCGGCACACATGGTTGTATTGACCTGCTTACTGTCATGGACATGTCTCCATTACCGTTATTCCACCCACCTGTTACCGTCGACACAAATTGCCAACAAGCCTGTGCTTGGCCCCATGACAGAGGAGCGTCTCTCTGATTCTCTGTGTTGGATGAGCTAAGGCTGTCAGGGTGCTGTGAGAACACGCTTGCTGGGCCGATGTGACCCGATTGAGGGTTTTGAGACTGTGTTAGCTTGCTGAGCTAAAGCCATTAGCACCAGTGTCAGGCTAGGCTGCTGGTCTACACACGCGTGGTCCCGACCTGGTGAATGTGAACAACGCAACGATCTGATGACCAACAGTGTAAAGTGACTGTAGCCCAACAATAGTACACACAGTTTCTCTACTGTATATAAATATATATTTGTTTTTAAGTATGCTGGTCCTAGCATAGATTAGTTTTTCTTATGATGACTGATGGATAGGTGATTCGCTTTCTTAAACAAGTGTATTTGTTGTAAGTCGCTTTGGATAAAGGTGTCTGCTAAATGTCTAAAATGTAAACATGATATAATGGTTAGCCTGATCAGACTCAATGTCCTGGCTACCCCCCCACCCTCCGATACAGAAATCAGCATGGACTGATTTCTGATCTGGCTGCTGCTGCTGCTGTTGTCTTGGCCTCTTGCTTGTTGACGCATGAACACTTAAGGGCTCTGCACTCTGCACACAGCGTTCAACATTCCATTTTGAAGTTTGAATGGAAGTCTATGAGAACATCGCATTTCAACACACACGGCCCCGATTTTAATCGCACGGCGAAAATTCGATTCCATTCATTTTGAATGGGAAAAAGCACAAATTTGACAGTGCGACAAAACTCGCACGCCGTGTGCTTTGTCCCATTCAAAATGAATGGAATCGAATTTTCGCCGTGCGATTAAAATCGGGGCCGTGTGTGTTGAAATGCGATGTTCTCATAGACTTCCATTCAAACTTCAAAATGGAATGTTGACGCGCAACAGAAATCGCACGCTGTGTGCAGAGCCCTTTAGTCCCCTAACCCGTGGGTGTGGAGCAGCAGGGGAGGCTGGCGGAGGTAGGAATCGGAGGCCGGGGCTCATCGTAACGCACAGAACGAACGTAATGAGGAACGGTATTCAATCAAACACTTCAAGTAGGTAACGCTGTAACGTGTTCGATACCGTTCCTCATTCCGTTTCCGTGGCGTTTCATAAGGCCCGGTCCTCCGATTTCTACCTCCGCCAGCCTCCCCTGGTGTCGATGCAGACCGGGAGAACACAGAGGCCGCTCCACACTCACACCGCTGCATTCAGAGGACATGTACAGTATGCCAAGCTTCAAAACTACATGTTTTGTCATGTTCGCGTGTAAACGGCTGGCTGTCCCCAGACCCACGTCTGATTTGACTGGTCACATGACTAACGCACTGCCTTCGCCCAGAGGCTCCTCCTCCTTCTTGCCTGCGCCAGCTTGCTTCCCGAAAATGAACGTGACATTGAGATGACACCTCTGTGTGGTCACATGACAAGGCTCTCTCTGCCTTTCACCGATAGGCTGAGAGAGATAACTCACGTTATGTCATGTTTTTTTGTTTTTTTTCTCCAACAGGCTAATTTTCATAATTTATCACAGGTAAGACCCAAATTAATCTTCTATCTTTTTTTTTTCCTTCTTTTTTTTTATGATGACCTTGTTCCGTTTCCGAGGTTGGGATGGAGGACGTGTTTGCAATGCTAATGAATCTTCCACTAGCTATTCATGACCACCTTTAGAATCCCCCCTCATAACCTGAGGAAAATGGAGAGGGTGATAAGACTCTATTGACTCTCGTCTATTGAAGTGACCTGGAGAGAGGTGATTAGGTACGCTGTTCTAGACAAGGTGTCCTACCTCCCTCCATGGTTTTGGATACAATGTTCTAGATTTATGTTTGGGGTGAATTGACCCTTAAAAACAGAGGTTTTTCTAAGCCTGGTCCGGTGGATCTAAAGGATGAGCAGGCTTTTGTTACCAATCCACAACTAACTTAATTACTTTACAATACAAATATACAGTACATACATCTTTTTCACAGGGAGAAATTTGTTCATAACATTTCTGCAAACCACCCGCTCACCCTTGTTGACTATATGGGAAACGGGAAAAGGGAATAGTTCCTAATCTCTGATGTATTCTCTAAACCTGGGACGAGATGTAATGACGGTGATGAATAGGAGGCAATAAGTCATCGGTCTCATGTCACTCACACAAGTTTTCCCATGCATAGAAATGTGACAGAAATATGAAATATGTTTTCGTGCATCTGCTGACCTTGTCCACTTCGTTGATATGCGTTCTAAATTCATAACACAGTCCATCATTTCTTAATGGATGTTCTAACGCCACATGCACTCTTCATCTAATCAATAGTATCTACAGCACAATGCAGACCTCCTTGACCCCTCCCCCTTCACCCCATTGGTTCAGGGAGATAAATCTCCAGAGCCAATCACCGCTAACACGCTTCTGTACCAGGCCTGGCTGGCGGAGGTAGAAATCAGAGAACAGGCTCATTCCTAATTACAATGACCTGTCCACCGAATTAGGTATCATTCTTCATTCCGTCCCATGCATCCGATTTCTACCTCCACCAGCCTCCCCTGTTCTAAAGTCGACAGCCTCTAAGCCTCCACCAGCGTCTACTGTTCTACAGTAGACAGCCTCTCTGCTTCCACTTCCACCAGCCTCCCCAGTGTTGTACATAGACGGCCTCTCAACCTCCACTAGCCTCCCCTGTTGTACATAGACGGCCTCTCAACCTCCACAAGCCTCCCCTGTTCTACACAGACGGCCTCTCAACCTCCACTAGCCTCCACTGTTCTACACAGACGGCCTCTCAACCTCCACTAGCCTGCCCTGTTCTACACAGACGGCCTCTCAACCTCCACTAGCCTCCCCTGTTCTACCTAGACGGCCTCTCAACCTCCACTAGCCTCCCCTGTTCTACACAGACGGCCTCTCAGCCTCCACTGGCCTCCCCTGTTCTACACAGACGGCCTCTCAGCCTCCACTAGCCTCCCCTGTTCTACACAGATGGCCTCTCAGCCTCCACTGGCCTCCCCTGTTCTACACAGACGGCCTCTCAACCTCCACTAGCCTGCCCTGTTCTACACAGACGGCCTCTCAACCTCCACTAGCCTCCCCTGTTCTACCTAGACGGCCTCTCAACCTCCACTAGCCTCCCCTGTTCTACACAGACGGCCTCTCAGCCTCCACTGGCCTCCCCTGTTCTACACAGACGGCCTCTCAAACTCCACTAGCCTCCCCTGTTCTACACAGACGGCCTCTCAGCCTCCACTGGCCTCCCCTGTTCTACACAGACGGCCTCTCAACCTCCACTAGCCTCCCCTGTTCTACACAGACGGCCTCTCAGCCTCCACTGGCCTCCCCTGTTCTACACAGACGGCCTCTCAACCTCCACTAGCCTCCACTGTTCTACACAGACGGCCTCTCAGCCTCCACTGGCCTCCCCTGTTCTACACAGACGGCCTCTCAACCTCCACTAGCCTCCACTGTTCTACACAGACGGCCTCTCAGCCTCCACTAGCCTCCACTGTGTTGTACACAGACAGCCTCTCTGTTCTGCACTGAATCCCAGTCCTCTCTGTTCACGCTACACAAGACAGGGCCATGCAGCACAGCACACAGACACCTCCCCTCCCCTCTCCTCCCCTCCCCTCTGTTCATCTCTCCTCTCCTCTCCTCTCCTCTCCTCTCCTCTCCTCTCCTCTCCTCTCCTCTCCTCTCCTCTCCTCCCCTCTCCTCTCCTCTCCTCTCCTCTCCTCTCCTCTCCTCTCCTCTCTTCTCCTCCCCTCCCCTCTGTTCAACTCTCTTCTCCCCCTTCTCCTCCTCGCCTCCCTCCCTCCCTCCCTGTCCTCTCCTCTCTGTCATGTCTCCCTATAGACTACTGAGCCATCTGCATCCCTCTGCAGCAGCTCTCTCTCCTCTCTTCTCCCTCCATCTTTCAGCCCCCCCCCCTCCTACCAAAAGACTGCGAGGATGACTCACACACTGAGAGTATTCAGGGGGAGTTGAGTTGTTTACCTTGATTAGAATGCCCCAAAATGGTTTGGGGACCAAATTGCTGTTCTGAGCACTCCCAGCATTTAAGTCGGTTAATTTATAGTCTAAGCACCAAATCAGCGGTTCAGTAGATTGAGGAGTTTGGGAGAGGCCCGGCGGAGGTAGAGATCGAAGAGCGGGCTCGTTGGAATACACGGAACGGAATGAGGAATCTCGGTATCTGATTACCTGCTTCCCCTGACGTTCATGAGACGTCACATTCCTGACCCAGGCCCGTGTCGGTTTGCGTCAGTCCGGTTCTGATGGACGGATCCATTATGTATGAACGCTCAGGGGCTCCCGGAGTGATTAGATGAGACGTTAGATCACTCATCATCATTCCTGCACACTCTAATAACGTTTAGGATGATGTATCATTCTATAATTCATAATGTGTAATTCCAGCTTTTGACAATCGCCATTCGAGGGCGTTTGACATTTCATTGTCTTGGCAGTAAGGTACATTACATTTACATGCAAATGTAATTTAAACATGAAATCCCAACAATAAACATAATTCACTACTTTGCATATAGTGTTTATGTATACGATACTATATATATACTATAGGTATGTGCTTATGCATGTATACAGTATGAATTATAGTTCAGGTCTTTTTCAATAAAACACAACAAACAAACATTATGCAGTCACACATTAGCATGATTAGAACCATGGCGATGGCAGCTGTGTGTTAATCCACTGTGTTGACTGGAATCGCTATGGCAACAGATTCAGGTGGGCCAGTGACACCGCCAGCATATAATATGCATGATATGGCGTGCTCTGTTATTTCTCTCTCCCTCTCCCCCTCTCCTCCGTCTCTCTCTCTCTCACTCTCTCTCTCTTTCCCTCCCTCTCACTCCCTCTCCCTCCCTGTCTCTCTCTCTCTCTCTCTCCCTCTCCCACTCTCCTCCGTCTCTCTCTCACTCTCTCTCTTTCCCTCCCTCTCACTCACTGTCTCTCTCCCTCTCCCACTCCCCTCTGTCTCTCTCTCTCTCTCTCCCTCTCCCCCTCCCCTCTGTCTCTCTCTCTCTCTCCCTCCCTCTCACTCCCTCTCCCTCCCTGTCTCTCTCTCTCTCTCTCTCTCTCTCTCTCGTGATGGATGATGGTGCTGTTCCAGGTTAAATCAGCCTGTCGTGTGATGGTCATGCAGGGGAGGCGGGGTGGGGGGAGGGTGGGGTATGAGGGGGTGGGCTTGGATGTTTCACATCAGATGGTTGATACCTATTAATCTAGCAACAATGTATTGCTAACCCTGACACCTGAATCATGGCAATGAGAAGAAAGACCATCAACAATGATGAACTACAGGTGACCATGTGTTGACAGTGTGTAAGCATCCATACAACATCTATAGGGGGTTATCAACAATAGAGAAACACCTTTTCTATTACCTTCTCCCCCGCCTCCCCCATCTTATCCCTTCCCCCCTCCCCCCACACCTCCCCTCCCCTCCCCTCCCTACCCCATCGCCTCCCCCCCCCCCCCCGCGGGTGTAACCAGAGGGGCGTGGCCCATTAAGACGTTTATGGTCCAGCTTTCATACGTTACATTAAAGATGTGGAGCTTCAGGTCAGTGAGGGAGATAATGGCTTTCCTGACTATTCATTAGATCTGAGGGAACGTTACTGCTGTGGTCGGACCCACGCCAGGGCTGCCAGCGCTCTTTAAACAGAGGTCGCACTCTCAGGCCTCTGTGTCTCTCTCTCTCTCTCTCTCTCTCTGAGAGTCACGCAAATTAAAACTCAGATGTGGATATTGTGGAATACATATGTATTCTATTCCCTATGTTCAATGTTTGGAGATCGAAATTGTAATTGGACGCAAACGGATGTGTTTTAGTCAATAATGTTTAGTGAAATGTGCTAGACTGAGGTACACAGTGGCGTACGTGATAGCAGTGTACAGAATGATGATGTTGTGTTATGCTCCATTTAAATGATGTCTCTGAGAAAACATTCATCCAAAATAAACATATTTATTCTCGCTAAGTACTATATTTGTTATAACTGACCTACTTCACAACCAGCTCCACTCTCCCCCAACAGTGGAACAGAAAAGACAGCTGCGCTTAAAAGTCTTTAATCTTTGACCATTTCTCTCCTTCAGGTCCGGCAGCAAAGAAGAAGTATGTGAGTTACAATAACCTTGTGATCTAGACGGTCTCCATCACAGAGAGGAACGAGGAGTCAACGGAGACGCATCTTCTGCCCCTTTGGCAAAAAAAGGTACGAAAAAAAGGCTGATAATGTCCCTGAGCCCTGCTGTCCATCGACTTACCCCTTCGGGAACTAGACTGGGCCGGGGCTCCAGAACTTTCCATAACACACCGGAACTCTCGCCGATGTTTTCACACACTGACGGGAAAAAAGACCAAAAAAAAGAGAGAGACTGAAAAGTTAAAAAAAAAAAAAACATAAAAAAGAATTAAGCTGTCCAGAAAAACGAAGACCGGGGGACTATTCTGGGGAAGTATGAAAAAGATAAATAATTAGGTTTTTTGGGGCAAAATGACGAGAGAGAAAAAATGAAGCCGATTATTTGCTTCATCGGCCCCCCGCAGGTTAATGTAAACGCCCCTGTGCCCAGGGTTCCCTGGATCGCCACCAGGACGGCCATGTTGTCCTCTGATGATGTCACCATGTTGTCCTCTGATGATGTCACAGGGGTCAAACAGTCCCCTCTCCTCCCAGTGTGTCTCTCTCCAGGTGTGTTGTAGCAGGGGACGTCCTACAGTACTGTACCTACCTACAGACTACCTACCACGGGGCTGCTTTCCTGTCTTTCAATGTACTTCCAAAATTGCAAGTTTTCCAAAATTCCTGTTGACAAAGTTGTGTGGTTCCTCTTCTGCCCTGTCTGTTACCTTTGGTTGTTGATTTTTTAAGATCTCTATATTTTGTATTTGGATTTTTTTTTCTTGCTTCTTGGATGCACATTTACATTAAAGCCATATTCTTCTCTGAGATGTCAAAACAGTGTTGTGAGGCCTCTGGATCTTTTTAAAAGTATTATTCCTCAGTGTGTGTGTGTGTGTGTGTGCGTGTGTGTGTGTGTGTGTGTGTGTGTGTGTGTGTGTGTGTGTGTGTGTGCGTGCGTGCGTGCGTGCGTGCGTGCGTGCGTGCGTGCGTGCGTGCGTGCGTGTTCCGCATACAGTATATTTTTGGTTTGGGGATGTTGACCATTGACTGTTTTCAATGAATAAAATAAAAAGCTTCAGATTCCAGAGTTATTGGATGTTAACTCCAACGATCGATCGGTGACCAGATATACAGTAACAAGGTGTCCATGTACAAGTTGTCAATGCATGCATGTTTAATGTTCAAAACTGAAATTCTGAGAATTACACAACACCGTTGACCCACCTGTCTGCTCTGAATGACTTATTCCCTTATGATCCCTTCTGTTTTTACTTTTTACAATATTAATTTCTCAATTTGACATTCACTAACTTGGCAGAATATGGCTTTAATTTGTCTTGGAATCTTTCTTATTGCCCCCGCAACTATGGTAAAAGTGTGAAGAAGAAAACAAAAGATGAATATATATTTAAAAACAAAACAGTCTCAAAAAAATAAAATCTAAAAGCATGTATGTTTTCTACTGTTTGTATTGAGTATATCCATGTTGCTGCTTCAATGTTGTGCGAGAAGATTTTCCGTTTGGCCACTCATGCAACTCTTCTGTGTTGTTGTCCAAGAATGTATCAACATGAAATAAAAACATTTGGTTATTTTTTTTAATATTCCCTGAGCAGAGAGTGGGATCGTGTTGTTTATTGGCCGTGATAAGCATCTTCCCACCCACACACACACACACACACATCTCGACGGAGCACCACCTGGGTGGAGTGGTGAGAAGGTTTGACTGTAAAACAACCTCGACGGAGTAAAACTGAGTTTAGGAAGGGAAGAGGGAAGAACGGTTGTCGGCTATTTATCCTTTTTAACTTGCTTGCTAGCTTTCAGTCCATTTATCGTCTTCTCCCCCCCAGAAAATCGTTAGGTAGTACATTGAGATAAGTTAGGCACTGTATCTCTATATGAGAATGAATAGGAGAAGGTCCAGGAAACTGCGGAATGAGTGTAGCTCGGTTCTGTCCTTCCCTCTGCCCTCTCTCTGGCGCCGTGCCAGGTCCATGGTTAAAGGCTATCCATACCGAGGAGCGTCAAATTGTTTCAGATAGGCGGAGAAAAGCATGCCCCTGAAACTTCTCTGCTCTCTGAGATTAAAGCTGCTCATCTCATAGATTTTTTACTTGTTCCGTGTTATTAATTCAGTGCTGTCCTCGCTTCCAGCTGAGGGCCCGGCCGTAAGAATCGAACAAGGAAAGTCGAGAGGCGATATGTAGCGTTCAGAGCGACACCTGACCTTGACTAGGGGGTATTATCATAGCTGTGTTCTGGAGATGTATTCAAAAATATTCAAGAGTTTGCTTTTCTCCACTGATGTAGGGTATATTTACCACAATAGAAGACCATCTTGTTACGGCCAGGCAGATTGTTACCTCAACTGTGAACAGTATTATAAACCCTTTGCTCAAATTATTCAGAGACAAATCCGTGTGCGGCGGATGGCCTGGGGTCTCACCCGGAGGGCTGCGGTGTGCTTATTAGGACTGCCATTTTAATAAGCAATGGATTCAGATATTCGCTATTACTATGAAGAGAATGTATTGACTCCAGCTTCCATTGGAGTGTCTCAATGTGCTTCCTCAGCAACTTGTTTACCTCAAACTAATCCCCTGCCCTTCTCTCCCAAACATTACTGTAATTGGTGAGGTTCCTGTAATTGCTGCTTCAGAGGTTAACTATGGAGGAGCAGTCCTCCACAATCTCGGTCATCTACTGCAGATGCTACAAGCTTAAAACAACAAGGAAGGCAACTGAATACTAGAACATAGTGCGATGCCTATTTCATTATCCATGGGGGACTGAAAGAGAGAGAGAGATAAGTAGAGAGAAATAGACAGAGAGCCATAAAAAGAGAGAGAGGGAAAAGAAGAGAAAGCTTGACTGCTGACAGACCAGTGCTCTCTCTCTCTCTCTCTCTCTCTCTCTCTCTCTCTCTCTCTCTCTCTCTCTCTCTCTCTCTCTCTCTCTCTCTCTCTCTGAGAGCCAAGTTCTGAATTATAAAACGGCATCAAATCTGGCATTGATTGGCATCGCGTTAGAACCCAGGGCCACACCTTGCTGACAGCGTTGCAGCATCAGCAGAGGGGCCGGCGAGGAGCTCTCTCACATGTCAGCTGGTGACAGAAACACTTCTCCCAGTGAGAGAAGGCGCGGAGCGAGGCGGAGACAGCGTTGGACGAGAGGGACACAGTGTCTAGAAACTCCTCTCAGGATTGGAAGGAACTGCTGATGTTCGCAGGAAGTGTCTTTGTCTCATTGTCCTGAGTCTGCTTTTGTGTTGTTTTTCCGAACAGCAGGGTATTTCCTCTCAGGGAGGTGGTGTGTTGTGATGTTGTTGTGCTAATTAAAGCTCTCGCAGAGAGCCTACAGTCTGCCGGCCGGGCTGTCTCTCCCTCTGAGCATGTCAGGATGGTGATGAGCTCAATTTGGCTGATTGCAATTTAGCGACTAGACTCGGGGTGCCTTGATCATTTCTTGGGCGGGGGGGGATGGGGTGTGTGTGTGTGTGGGGGGGGGGGGGGGTTGGTGGCCAGGGATGGCTGCGGGTGGGGATTCAAAAATTAACGAAACAAGAAAAATCATCACATTAAAAAATTAGGGCATCGTGAGACGCCGCGAGATAAGAACAAGCGAATCAAAGATAATAACGCTGTTATTGCCGACGCAACACTTCACGAAAGAAAGACATCGTCGTTCGTGCGAAGGCGGTGGAATGCGGTGGCGTGCGACGGCTTGCGTCTAAAGAGAGCGATTAGCCTCCGACTGGCGTGTCTCTCCGTCGCTAGACAAGGTTCTCTTTCTATCAGTGGGGACGTCGCAGGTGTCACTGGAACCAATTTTAGCCATCCACAGGAAAGCCACGTTATTAACCCCCCTGCTGGGAGCAGAGCGTTCCTGTCTGGCCTCTACGTCTAATAGAGGAGGAGGAATCAGGGAAGGAGGCAGAGGGGTGATGAGAGAGGGACTGATCTCATTCTAGCTGCATGCTAAGTTTCTGACATTCTGTTCTGAGCTGCCTCCGGAGGCGGTGCTGTGAATTAAGTGTGTTGAAGCCCCTTTTTGTGTCGCATTGAGCTAAGGGGGGGTTTAATGAGATATCACAGCTTGCTCTGTGCTCTAAGGAGCTGGTTAACGAATGGTGTACATGTGACGAGGCAAAACAGTGTAAAACTGTCACCACCGACACCGACAAGAACACATCCGATGCTAATTGTCTTCAGCTTTACTGACCGTGGTTTTACGGACCTTGGATTTAAGACGTACTGTATACCTTTAATCAGTTACAGAGTAATTAATTACACCTTTAAAACTATTGTACTGTACAAAGTCACACTGTCTTACTCTATACTATAGGTGTGTGTTCTGAGTCAGACCACAGTAGACAGTCAGACTCTCTGATACTCTAAAGGTGTGTGTTCTGTGGCCTCATCCATCCCTCTCTCCCTCCCTCTGCACACATCCTCCCTCCTTACCTCCCTCTGCACACATCCTCTCTCCTCCCTCCTCCACTCATCCATCCCTCTCTCCTTCCCCCCACCCTCCTCTCTCCTCCCTCCTCCACTCATCCATCCCTCTCTCTCTGCCTCCCTTCTTCCTCCTCTCTCCTCCCTCCTCCACTCATCCATCCTTCTCTCTCTCCTTCCTTTCTCCCTCTCTTATTCCTCCTCCACTCGTCCATCCCTCTCTCCCTCAGTCCTTCTCTCCCTCCCTCCTCACCCATTCCTCCTCTCTCCTCCCTCCTCCACTCATCCTTCTCTCTCTCTCTGTCCCTCCTCCCTCCTCTCTTATCCCTCCTCCACTCATCCATCCCTCTCTCCCTCCCTCCTCACTCCGCTCTGCTCCCCTCGTACATCACTGTAGCGGGAGCGCCACACTCTTTAAGTTGCATAAACATACGCTGACCAGGGTGCCCTCGTCCTCGCCCTTGCCGCCCTTCACTGCACCGTATGGGAGGCTGGAGAGGCTGGAGAGGTTAGAGAAGTTGGGTTAGGGTTAGGGTTAGGGTTAGAGAGGTTAGAGAGGTTAGAGAGGTTAGAGTGGTTAGAGAGGTTGGGGAGGTTAGAGAGGTTAGAGAGGTTGGGGAGGTTAGAGAGGGGAGGGGAGGCTGGGGAGGTTAGGCCCACGCTGTTCACTGACGCTAGGACCAAGCATTCCAAGAGTCATGGTCAGTCATAACTGCAGCTATGTACACTACACCCTTATGCACTCCTACTGTCACTGTCTGTTCTATTACTACTACTGTTATATCGTTTTGTTGATTATGGTTGACAGTTGTTGAGGAGCAAGATCCCAAAGCATGTCAATTATGTGCGATGTATGTGACAAAATAACATTTCATTTGATTTGATTAGATTCTTATTGTTGGTGGAGAAATATTGATGACTCTGGTATTTATATTATGGAACTTTTCAATATCGATTTTCTGTATTTTCATGTATAACAGGTGTAGTAATACTGTAATTACATAGTAACAGCGATGTATAACCATAGTGTTAGTGATAGTGCATGGTCATTTCAGACATTGCTTTTGTAATTCCGTATACAGTAGAACAGAGCTCAGTCCTGTTTTCATATTTTAAAAAGCAACAGTCCACATTCCACATGGTGCAGTACTGCAGCGTTCCAACGAGCCCATCCTCCAATTTCTACATCCACCAGCCTCCCCTAGTACTGCACGGCCCTCACATCACACAGGACGAGAGATGTGGGCGAAGGCCTTGGCAGGACTGGTATGTATTTCAAATACTGTACATACAACACACACACACACACACGCACACACACACACACACACACACACACACACACACACACACACTGGGGTCAGCTATACTGCAGCAGAACTTTACAGTTTTCCTCCACAGCCAGAATGTACTGCTGGAGTAGTCAGAGACTGCAGTTTCCATGACAACCCCAACCAGGAAAAATGTGTCTTTGTGCAACGTTTTAAAATAAGGTAGGTTCTCCTTTTTTTCTTTTTTTTTTATATATAAATGACTTTTGTTCAAACACTGCTGGGAGAACAGTATGTAATAATACCAGCAGTGTTTGAACCAAAGTTATTTACATATGTTCACAATGTTTCACTGGAAATAATCTGTCTCTCATTGCCACGGTAACGTTCTCTAGCACCCAGAGACACAAGTATCAACACAGTATCACCATACCTCTGACTTCCACATGTCAGAAAGTCATTCCTTCGTCACACAGACATGCATACATTCATACAGTAGTTTAAAAGCTCCTGTCGCAGCGGGGCTGTGAAGGGAAGTTCCATTCCCATCGCGAGTAGAGCATGTTCAGATGTGAATTATACATGAATACCATGTGAATACTGTGAGCAGTGAAGACACTAGTATTATGGTCCTCTGTGGCTCGGTTGATCCAGCACGGCGCTAACAACGCTTAGGTTGTGGGTTTGGTTCCTGCTAGGCTCCATATACAGAAGAAATGGATTATGCACTCACTGCAATGTATGTCGCTTTGAATAAAATCGTCTTCGAAATGGCATGTGATATTATAACATGTTTTGTGCATATGATACAGTATACACATCCTATCTTCCCCAAACACAAAACAACACATTTACCATAATTTCATACCATACTGTGGTTACATAACAATTGTTTTATTTTCAGTTTTTTTTTAAATGTATGGTGCGGTTTATGTAAGCGTTCATAAAATAAGCACATTACTGTATCCCACAGATAATTACGTCTTCCTTAGGGGACTGGTGATATGGTAGGCTTCACGGTCTCAACTGTCACCCCTTATAAGATCCACTCCATCTCAGGATAATCAAGTGTGCCCTCCTCTCCCACAGAAGGCTTTGACTCAGCCTACAGACAGCTTCCATTGCCTCCTCCTTCCCTCATATACATCAAGAGTGTGTGTGTGTGTGTGTGTGTGTGTGTGTGTGTGTGTGTGTGTGTATGTGTGTGTTGGCTCTGGATCCCATCCCACCACTTGTAATGGACTCTGTCCCCTCAGGTGTTCCATAAGTGGTTGGTTATTAGTCAGTGGTTGCTAAGGCGTGAATTTGGCACTGTTGCCATTCCAGAAGTGGGATGAATGCCTGTGCCAATTTCACTCCAGTAATAACAACAACAACAACAACAACAACATCCTCAACTTGCAGGACTGAAATCACCGAGCGACTGCCCGAGTGGTGAACAGAAGCCTGAGTGGTGGACAGAAGGTGTTTGGTTGTGGTTGTCTGGTACCAAGGCTTAACCAAACATATACACTTCTTATTGAAAGTATATTTCAATACAAATATAACTTGGAACGGTACATCCATTTTTGTCAACAAACACTTAAGAGATTCAAAACATGATCAGAACTATCATTTGGATCTCATGGATGGTCAGGCCTTGCATCCAAAGCTCCGTCTATGATGAATTTGAGAGCGGTAACATTTCTGCAGCTGCTTCCCTCAGCTGTTTACCAAACATAAGTGGCAGGAAAAAACGCTTTGTTGTTGTTTCGATCCCAGAATGCCTTTTTAAGGATTTCACTCTGTGTGAACAGTTCTGCTCAGATGCACAGACAGACAGACGGATGGGCGGAGAGACAGACGGACAGACGGACAGATGGAAGGGCGGGCGGCAGACAGGCAGACGGACGGAGAGATGGAAGGATGGGCGGGCAGACAGACAGACAGACAGACAGTACCTCGTACATCACTGGCAGGCAGGCAGGCAGGCAGACAGACAGACAGACAGACAGACAGACAGACAGACAGACAGACAGACAGTACCTCGTACATCACTGGCAGGCAGGCAGACAGACAGACAGACAGACAGGCAGGCAGACAGGCAGACAGACAGGCAGGCAGGCAGACAGGCAGAGAGATCAGGGAGATCAAACAGCAGGCTGACACAGCCCAGACTTAAATGACAGACAACTTCTGCCACTTCAGCAAAAAACGTTGATGTTTTGCTGTCGTCTGAAGAATCTCTAAGTGTCTTCTGGGATGGGCAAACCAAACATCACCCATGGCTGTCAAACGCATAGATACACAGACCAGCTACTACCTGCAGTATATTGTCCCAGGAGAACGGTGATGCTGCACATTGTCAACAGGGGAGGCCGGTGAGGGTAGAAATCAGAGGATGGGGTCAATGTAAAGCATGTGACGGAATAAGAAATAGTATCAACAACGTGTGGAACTAGGTTTTCGGTACTGAATAGCAGAAACAACAGTGAATAATTGTATGCACCACGAACAGGCATCTGATGGGCACTCTGAACCAGGGGAGGCTGGTGGAGCTAGAAATCGGAGGACGGGCTCATTGTAACACATGGAATGGGATGAGGAACGGTATCAAACATGTGTCCACAGGGCCCAGTATTTCAAAACGTTTAATCTGCATCAGATTGATCCCGATTATTTGTTGTTATTTAGGATCAGTTTGAGTTGGCTGATTTCCCCTCTGTGACTCAAAATCAGCCAGATCGATCTGATCCTGGACAGCTAAATAAAATCGTGGCCATTCTGATCCTGATTAAAAGTTTTTAAATACTGGGCCCAGATTTCTCCACAGTTCTATTTTCGATATTGTGGTATATTTTGACACACACACACACACACACACACACACACACACACACACACACACACACACACACACACACATAAACTGTATACATGTATAGACCTGTAGAATTTGTCTTGTATTAGTTCTGTAAGGATACTCCTGGCAGGGGGGTTTTAAGACTTTCCTTTGTCCTTGGAGCCACATGGTCAAGGCATTGTCCCCACATGTTTATTTCAAAATGGCCAAAATCTTCCTGTGACCTTTAACCTGAAGTGACAGTAACCCCTTTTTTTTTTTTTTACACTTTGACCATCTCTAAGTAATGTGATAGGCCTGTATAGATACCTTGTCATAAACTTGTATTTGCATGTCATTAAGGGTATTTAATGTGTGACAAAGGACAAAGGGGTCCTCTTCTTTCCCACCAGACCTCTTTTTCTTCACCCAGCGCCCTTGAACATCTCTATCACCAGAGAGGAGTGCTGTAACCTGTCCTGTACCTTTCTGAGTGAATAAACAGTCTTAACTCACAAGTTATAGCTATTTCAACCGAAATTATTTTAAAGTCAAGATACTTCAATTCGGTTGTTAAGTCTGACGTCACACGTGACGTTTAGCAATTTCCGGGTCCAAACCAGAAATTCCCTGCACCAGAGTACCAGTGTACTACAGCGGTAGAATGACATTTCAATAGTTTTTTAGACTCGGATCTATTCATACAACAAGGGACACAACACTTTCCCGTTTTCCCCATATTGTCAGGGTCTTTGATCCTCGGAAAATTATATAAATATAATGAATTATTATTATTACTGAGGCATTTCGAAGAGAGCGCCTCAGCCAACTTTGGACCCGGAAACACGTCACGACTTAACAACCGAATACCCCAGTACTAGTCTGTGTCCGGCGGGGCGCTAAGTGACGGCGGGCTGCTGTAACGTGTCAGGACATTGATTCTCATAGTCTCTCCTCGGCCTCTCAGCGGGGAGGCAAACAGTACGGTGGTCCCTGAACAGGCCTTTCCAGGCCATTAGCCTTCACTACCTGCTGCCTGTCGGGACCACCGGTGTCAAGGACATGAGTAATGCTACCGACAACGGGCTCGGCCGTTTATATCAAAACACTTCCACAAAACTATCCTCTCTGTCTTCTTTCTTCTGCATCTCCGGAGGGTTGTTGGCACATCCGTCGGTTTATCGTGGATGTGTTGTAGCTCGGAATTAGAACGTCGTTTCGGGGACATAAAATGTGGATTTACAGATTTCATAGATTGAGTCTAGTACTCGTTTTATTTTGGTGTAAGATTAGGATCATGTTGTGGATGGGCAGGGGATGCTGCACCGATAGACAGGCAGAGAGACAGGCAGACAGGCAGGCAGAGAGAGGCTCTGGGCAGACAGACAGACAGATAGACAGAGAGGCTCTGGACACACAGACTCAACGTGTTGTTTTAATCTGGATGGCATAGCATAGAGTACAGCAATAGGTTAGAATAGGTATAGCATAGCATAGAGTACAGCACAGTGTTTTATGTGTACAGTATAGTATAGTGGATAGTGTACATAGCCTTTATTTATGTAAACCAGCTCCTTTCCCTTCTTGTATTTTTTAGTTTTTTTTTCTTTCCTAGCACCAGGGGAGCCCCCCCTCCCAAATTTCGTTGTTTGGTACCTGTACTATATCAATGACAAATAAAGACCATTCATTCATTCATTCATTCAATTCAGCCTCAACCGACAGATGCTTCAATAACAGAGTTAACCACATTCCCACGGTGCTTTGGGGGTTAGAAAGATGGCTCAACTCAGTTTTACAGAAACTTGGCTCACCTGAGAATACCTTTTGGTTGCTCGTTTGGAGACAGTCAACAGCTTTTGTTTTGACAGATGGCCAGGACAGCCCAATACTGGCCTGCTAATGTGTTCTAGTTTGTTATCTTTTAAAGCTAGAGGATTTCTTGGCTGCAAAACTGTAGATTAGTAAGAAGTAAATTAAAAACCACCTTTCCTGCCGGTGAGTTTGTACGGGAGAGGAGAAGAAAAATGTCGAAAGGAAAAAGTTCAATTTGAATGCGTGGAGTTTCAAAAGACAGAAAAATAAGGTGAGAAATATGCAATAAGGAGAAAGATTAGCCCCATTTTATTCATTTTATGCAATCATCGGAGGAAACGACTCCCTGTAGGATGGAGATGAACTTGGCACCTCTGTGAAGCAGCATATTAGCGACAGCGGTTGATATATTTCTGGCCACTCTTTGATCTGTTGGATCCCCCTGTTCCGAATGCTAACTAGGGACCTGTCAAGCTGGTGCAGATAGCTGCTACCAGTCGGGCACAGTTCAGAGCAGAAAAACAGCAAATATCCTGCCTCGAGAAACGTCCAAACACATTCTCTCATACCTGTTGGCTTTCATTAGAGGGCATAACCGTCAGGCAGGAGTTGTAGAGTTTTATTATGTTTCACGGCGTCTTGCCTGTCGTAGTGCTTGTGTTAAAAGTATGTGGAGGTTACTCTAGGGTATCTCACTGTGGAAACTGAATCAGCACCTATCTGCTGGGATCATGCAAGGGGTTGTACTATCAAAGAGAGAGTAAACATGATTAACCCCCAAATGTCTGACTCCTCGTCAGATCCTCGAAGAAGAAAGCCAAAGGGCTCTCGCTCTCTCTCGTGAGATATCTAAGATTCATCGCATCTCCGTTTCACTGCGACGGCCTTTTGTACATTAACTGTCCAATTATGAGGGAGTCTGGCGAGCGTGTGGTGTTATCTGGAGGTCTTTGGTTGGAGAGGGAGTGAGGAGGAGTGAGACAGAAAGAGAGGGAGAGAGATGGACAGTGAGAGATAGACACACTTATGCCGCAGAAAAGCCTTGACACAGTCTGTTGGGAGGCAGAAAGGAGAGATAAGTGGATATGATGAGGGTTGAGGTTGACTAGAACTACTAGAGACTACAGGTCTCTCTGTGGTCTCTCTGTGGTTTATCTGTGGTCTCTCTGTGGTCTCACTGTGGTTTGTGGTCTCTGTGGTCTCTCTGTGGTCTCTCTGTGGTCTATCTGTGGTTTCACCGTGGTCTATCTGTGGTCTCACTGTGGTCTATCTGTGGTCTCTCTGTGGTCTCTGTGGTTCCGTACACATACTTTCACTAAGATCAAAGGAATAAATTGTCAAGCAATTGTAGATGATGAAATGGCAAGCTGCTACAGTGTATGCTAATATTACAAGACAATTATTATGTTTTTCCTACGGAGGAGGGAAGCGCGTTGACGTAGAATGTCTGAACCTTTATTTGGATGTGCCTGAAACGATCATTACTCTCATACAGAGGTTCCTTCAACATATTCACTACCCAGAGATGCATGTAATTATCAGTGTGGGCTGTCCTTTGAGGTCCATGTGCTGGGAGACTACCTACAGACAGCCGACACACACAGCGAGACGCTCAGAAACCTCACAAAGAGACATGGATAATAATGTGACTAGCAAATCTTGAATGTCGTTCTCCACAATGGATCATAGACAAAAAGAAGCCTCATGAATTATGCATTATTTCATTGGCGCAAAAAAAAAAAAACGGGGAACATTTCTTTAAAAGAAAGAATGCGAACTAACTTGGTTATGTCATTTACACATTTTCACAATCAGGAAGACTTTATCATATAATTGGTTGATAACAATGATTTATTGAGCGACTGCAAGAGTTATCAGTGTAACAGGAGCCCGGGACAGACAGGCCTTGACTGAAGGCCTGTGGGTAGGGTCGCCAAGTTTTTCATGACCAAATATGGGACAAAAGATGGCGCACCACTGCATGGAGCAGGGGGTTTGCTGGAATTGGCACATTTACGCTATGCATACGCATAATATGGTCTGTGATTGGATAAATATAAGGCCAGGTAGGTCCCGTATATTCAGCCCAAAGTACAGGACACAAATACGGGACAGTTGGCAACCCGACCCGCGGGACTGACTGGGTACAAAGTCCGTGCGTGCCACAAGACTCAGTTAGCACAGTTAGCATAGCATAGATTAGCCTTTTAAGAGCCACAGTTTTACTTAATCTCCTTGTCATGTGTACTATGTTATTCTGAACTATGATCTTAGCATATCCACAAAAAGTTCACGGAGTCTGACTGTAGGCAGGGTGAATCAATACCGTAGGAACACTGAGAAATGAACTACAACATCGAGACACCAGTTCCATTCAAGAGTGGTACAGGAAGTTAGTGAGTGTTGTGCTCTGAACCGCTGCTCTGTGTGTACGCTAGTGTCCCAAACATCTGTCCCCCCGCTTCTCCTACGTTAGCTAGCGGCGGAGGACGGGAGTCAGAGGGATTGTGAACTGGGGGGGTCCAGAGGAGTGAGAAGCCAGGCCTGACAGTTTCCACAGTGAGAGCCCAGGCCTGACAGTTTCCACAGTGAGAGGCCAGGCCTGACAGTTTCCACAGTGAGAGACCAGGCCTGACAGTTTCCACAGTGAGAGGCCAGCTACCCAGCTACCTAGCTACACACCCACCTACCAGGACTGCCTAGCCACCTGACAGTTTCCACAGTGAGAGGCCAGGCCTGACAGTTTCCACAGGTCGCCTCCAGGGTTCAGGAAGGGTTCTTGGATATGGAAATATTGTCCAGCTGGTGACACACCAGGGCGCTCTTATCCTGCCCGCAAGTCAGGGGACGGCTGGGGACGTCTACCTTCTGAAGAGAGAGTAAGTGTGTGTGTGTGTGTGTGTGTGTGTGTGTGTGTGTGTGTGTGTGTCTGTGTGTGTCTGTGTGTGTGTGTGTGTGTGTGTGTGAGTGTGTGTGTGTGTGTCTACCTCCTGAAGAGAGCTCCACACACACACACACACACACACACACAGACACACACACACACACACACATACACACACACACACACACACACACAGACACACACACACACACACACACTCACCTGCTAGGGACCTCTGCTGCTGGCTGTTTCTGTGGAGTGTTCCCGCCTGCGGGCCTGAGTTATGGGAAGGCATGAGCGGAGCATTTCTGTCCTCAACTGCAATTTATTTCCTGGATCCTGCATTCTCCGTTTATTTTCGGTGGCGTTAATCAAACAACCACCTCCTCGTACTTTCTAGAACCTCCGCTGTCTTTATGGCGCTTTGCCGTGGTATTTCCAGATGCAAATGTGAGTGTGTTAGGAAACCTGTGCTATTTCCGATGTCTGTCTTCTGTGTTGAGTAATAATATGAGTGGGTTGACGCCGATCTCTGAACCCCAACTTCAGTTGTCACTCTCTCTGCTCCGAATCCTTCTATTTTAACTCCTCTTGATAGATTTTTCCTTATCCAGACTTTCGGTGAATTGCCATGGGGATTTCGGTTATTGTGAAAGTCGAAGTTGATGTGTTGCACGGAATACAACCATCTGCTCGCCGTGTTCAGATGGAGACAGATTACAACCCTCTCACAGCGCTGTTGAAGTCAGCACTGCAAAGTTCACACGTTGTTTTTTTTCCCCCACAGTACACCTTGTCTTCCTGAATGGCTAGCCTGTTTTTGTGTCCTTTCTAAGATCTTGTACTTGTACAGAAGGCAATGTTGTTTTGAAGGGTGTGTGTGTGTGTGTGTGTGTGTGTGTGTGTGTTGTGTGTGTGTGTGTGTGTTGTGTGTGTGTGTGTGTGTGTGTGTGTGGTGTGTGTGTGTGTGTGTGTGTGTGTGTGTAGCTGAGATGGAAAGATCGCTCTATCAGCAAAAGCTTTCCACAGTCATTTCAACTTGTGACATACACACACACACACACACACAGCCAAATGGTTACTTCAGAACACTGTAGCCGCTACCAAGCCATTTCTGCAGGTAATACGTTGACCTGCTGTGCATGTGGGGGTCAGCCCTGTCTGGTCAGGAGAGAGCAGCCTACAGCCAAACACATCAGACACAACATGGAGCTGTTCACTCTGTAGTAGAAACCACTCCTCAGTGCAGCAGCAGCAGTAATGTATACGGAATGGCCAGTTTCCCAGACACAGATAAAGACAATGGTGACTCTCTATTGGAAACATCATGTTTTTTATTATCAACATTTAGTTTAGTCTTAATAAAAGTTCAGAGAACCGGCCTGAAAGCACAAGCTCTTAAGTATGAGCATTAAAACACAACATAACGTTTTTATTGGTATTACTTTGTATGATGGATCGTATTCAATCAGTACTTTATTGCCTTAATTAGGGTTTTACCGCACCTCAGTGCCTATTGTAATTGTGTTACAAACAATGTTTGGTTATTATTCTCTTTCATTGCTATCTTCGTATTTACTCTGCATTGTTGAGAGGGTTGGGGTTGAGTTAAGCTTCGTGCACACCAGGTCATTGCGTTGCACCGGAAGTCATTCATCTCAATGGGGCAGTTGCGTTGATCCGTTGCGTTGCTCTGCATTGCGTTTCTTGTCCGTCAGGGTGCGGTAATCAGTCAAAATATTTCAGCTTTTGCGTTGCGTTGGGTCCGTCAAAACAACCGGAAGTAGTTTCTTGACCAGAGGTTTCGCCTTTAGATGTAAAATCCGCCATTGGCGAAAATCTTTAATTTGGCTCTACAAGTGTTAATATGTCATTTTATGAAGTTTTTATATGTTTTCAGGCGAGAAAGTAACCATATATATTCACAAAATGTATCCGGTTTATCAAAATAACCAGTTTATATATCTAATCTGACGTTTCTTCCCCCACTTCTGTGGGAAAGTTCGCTAGCCTAGCTAAAGGCTATCATGTATCCTGGGCTTATAAGAGATGATGTTACCCACGTAGGAGCTCATTTTCTATCTAGTCTCCAGACTGGGTACTGAATAACCAGTCACTATTCACCTTCTACTACTACTACTACTACTACTACTACTACTACTACTACTACTACTACTACTACTACTACTACTACTACTACTACTACTACTACTACTACTACTACAAGTGTAGTCTACTACTGTTCATGTTAAATCCGTGTGGAGCTAATGCTATCATAGCGTCTCCACAGGCTAGCAAAGATGGCGCCGTTAGCATCACAGACACTATGATAACATCCTCCGTAGTATCTAGTCTATCTCAGTCACAGACATGTTCAACAACAACACGTTTTACAACAAGGAAGGGATACAACTAATAAACATGTTAACACACTATTCACCTTATACAACAACTACTACTACTACTACTACTACTACAAGTGTCTATGACTACTGTTAATGTTAAATCCGTGTGGAGCTAATGCTATCGCGTCTCCACAGGCTAAAGTACAACTACACTAATATCCTCAACTTATGTCCTAATCACACTACTGTCATACAAGTCGTACCTCCCCCTTGACATGGACATAAACACACCTGCTACCTTCTTTGAAAGAAATCGCGATTTATTCAGTGAAAACTAGTACACCATTCATAGCACAACATAGCATAACAATAGCATAGCATTGCGAACAACAACACGTTTTACAACAAGGAAGGGATACAACTAATAAACATGTTAACTCACTATTCACCTTACATATGTATCAACATGTAGCTGTATCAGCATGTAGCTGTATCAAACTTTTGGTTGGCCAGAGACGGCAAGAATCAATTGCTCCTCCATTGTTAACACTTTTTGTTCAAACTTCCCCCGCTGTGCACACATGTTGCGTCTGCATCGCATGCGACATGCGTCAAGCCCATCCCACCAGGTTGCGTCAGAACGGTGGGTCACGGTTCGCGGTGTGCACGAAGCTTTAGGGTTAGGGTTGAGTTAGGGTTAGGGTTGAGAGCTACACGCATCTCATTGTAGTATTTACATCTGTATCCTGTGCATATGATAATTAATTGTTGTTTTGATTTGATTAAACTGCTTTCCGGTACTCAGAACATTCTGACCCACGATTGGAGTGTGTGTGTGTGTGTGCGTGTGTGTGTGTGTGTGTGTGTGTGTGTGTGTGTGTGTGTGTATGTGTCTGTGTGTGAGTGCTCGTGTGCAGGCGCGTGTGTGCCGGGGTGTGTGTGTGTGTATGTGTGTGTGTGTGTGCGTGTGTGCGCGTGTGTGTGTGTGATCAGCAGTGACAGGTCCTAAATAACAAACAGCGACGGGGATAAGTGTGTTTGATATGTGCCTTCCCCTCGCCTTTGATTTAAAGGAGCAAGTAGCAAACAATCCATCTTCCCAACCCACACACACACACGCACACACACAGTCAGCCACTTCTGAGGAAAAATGCATGGAGAGCAAAGATGAAGGAGAAAGAAAAGAAAAAGAAAAAAAGCGGTAGAAAAACTCCCAAGGAAAAAACAAGCCTCTTCAGCATTCTGTGGAGAAAACTCGAAAACGATTTTGTGTTGGGAAAAGAGATGACCATCAGATATGAAAGTGCATGAAGGTTTGACTATCACTGCTGTTCTGTAGATAAACCGTGGCGTCTTGGCTGAACAGGACAGTGTGTAAACCAGGGGGACGTAACCTTGCTTAGAGCAGAACCTGCTTTCAGGAGCGTTCGCCACAGAGAAGCTTAGAATGATATGGTTCTATCTCCGTTTAGGGCAGTTCAGAGATATTGAGCGTCAAAGTTTTTACATTCCATTATGTTTTGTGAGATGGAACCGTTGTATTTTATGAATTACTAACTAAAAAATGTCAACATTTTAAAAATAACACCACACAGGCATTAATAAACACCTAATGGATCAGATTATGTAAACAACTCAATTTTGACAAAAATGGAGATAGAACCTTATAATTCTAACGTCACGCTTTGTTAGGAGTGTAATCGACACATCCTCACACTTTGGAGAATGTTGAGTATGCTGAGTCTTGGTGGAATCACATGTAAACGTGCTGTTAATCAATCAATATCAATCGCAATAATAACGTGCTTTGACCTCGACACTGGTGGAAGTCGAAATCGGAGGACGGGCTCGTTGTAATGCAAGGGATGGAATATGGAACGGAATCAAAAACACAGGTTTCCACATGTGTTTGACAAGATGCCGTTCCTCATTCCGTTCCCTGCGTTACAATGAGCCCGTCCTCTGATTTCTACCTCCACCAGCCTCCCCTGCGCCGCACACTTCGCTAGAGCCTGTATACCTATACAGTATGTCTTCTCCGCCTGACACCACAGGGCTGGAGTATAAACCATGTCCTTCATCAGTCCAACGAGACATCCATCTCCACCAGGGCCACCCCATCCTACCATCCTATAAGGGGCGGGAAGGGGGGGGGGTGATATGGGGGTTCATTCTAGCAGACTGAGATGGATGTCCTACGCCCGGCACAGGCTCTCTGTCACTTCTCATCCTCCCAGGACAGACGTCGGCTGGCTGGGGGTTAATGGGTCACTGGAAGGGGGGGGGGGGGGGAGAGGGGGTAGAGGAGGGAGGGAAGGTAGAGGAGATAGAAGAGGGGAGGGAGAGGAGGGGGGGAGGGAGAGGAGGGGAGGGAGAGGAGGGAGGGAAGGTAGAGGAGATAGGAGAGGAGGGGGGGGAGGGAGGGAGAGGAGAGAGGGTAGAGGAGGGAGGGAAGGTAAAGGAGATAGAGGGGGTGAGGTAGGGGAGGGAGAGGAGAGGGGGTAGGGGAGGGAGAGGAGGGAGGGGAGGTGGGAGGGAGGGAGGGGAGGTGGGAGGGAGGGAGGGGAGGGAGAGGAGGGAGAGGAGGTGGGAGGGAGGGAGGGGAGACAAGGCTGCAGGTTAAATGCAAGATGACCCGTAGAACTGGGGTGGCTCGGCTCAGAGACGGTTTGCATCCAACTGAACTTGCTGCATTGTATTTGGTGAACTTGCCGCCACAGACAGAGTAAGAGGACAAACATCAGAACTCGGTCGTACTGTGATGTCATATCTCAGCGTCAGAATGTGATATGTCATATCTCCGTGTCAGACTCAGAAGCACAGAAGCTTAAAAGCGCAAAAATTTGTGAGAACGTTGCGTGTCTACCTGAGGAATGTACTGGTATTCATTCACACTGTACTCACATTAATTCAATTCATAATTAATAATTTTGCCATTTAGCAGACGCCTTTATCCAAAGCGACTTACAATTACGAATTACAGGGACATTCCCCCTGGAGTAACTGAGGGCTAAGTGCCTTACTCAAGGGCACACTAGTAGTGGTGTGGTTTCAGGCGGGATTCGAACTCACAACCTTCCGATCACAAGTCCAACGCACTATCCACTAGACCACCACTACCCCTAATTCACACAGTACTCACTCACACATGCACGCACACAGACACACACACACACACAATCACACAAGCAAGCACAGTAGACACATACACAACAGTGCCCTGCAACTGGGGTGAGTGTGGGGTGGGTGGGCAGGGGGTGCAGAAGGGGCACTTCAGGGGCTTCTAGCGAAGGCTTGATGATAGGTGCAACAAAGAGCATGTCAGGGTGCCGTGATAAAAGTAATTCCTTCAAACAAACCTCAAAACCTCTCTCACCTCCTCCCCAGGGCACACACCTCCTCTACCTCTCGAATCTGCTTCAACACACACACACACACACACACACACACACACACACACACACACACACACACACACACACACACAGGGACGTGCACAGACATTTGGAAGGGCTATTGCTCTAACCTGGAAAAAGGGCACCCTTTGTAATCCCCCACTGCTACCTAGTTAACTAGAACACTACTTTACATTGTTAGCAGGCTCACAAAACAAGCTGTGTTAGTTGACTAGCGATGTGTCTTGATTGATTTTCAACAACGCTTAGCTCACGCTTTTATTTTGAAGTTGCGAAAACAAAGTCTATAATGTCAGAATGTGCCTCTCGTTGTCTTTCAGAGAACAGATGCCAAACTGCCGGCATGTTTGCTGTAATTCTATGACTTGGCAGTAGGCGGTCGTCACTCAACGCTCGTCTCATTCATAAAAACAGCATGGGTCGCTTGCACTGTTTGATCGCGTCATCAAAAGTAGCGTCTCGCATTCGGTAAAAACATTATTTCCGCACGAATGGCTGAACTCCGAATGTGCTGTAACGTGGATGGAAAATGGACTCCGCACATTCAGTTCATGCAAGCTTTTATTGACCGTAGAACTCCAGCACAGTCATACATTCAGTGTCGCAGTGATGGCTTGTCATGTAGAACCTGAGCTACCCCATACTCAGACATGAACCTCCCAGTTATGGTTTGACCCACAAAACTGACACAAAAAGGGCCCATAATCCTTTGTGACAAGCCAATATACAATTGAGTTGTCGCTAAACAGCCAATCAGTGAACACATGAAAAATAACAGTAGCCACGAACTCTGGTTCGCTAGCTAGCTAGCTACAATACATAAACAGGCGATAACGTTCGCCACTGTGCTTTTTGGATATTTTCGGCCAAATACATTCGGTGGCCGAACTTTCGGTGTATCCCTACTCCGAAGCATTTCGATTATTTATTTTCCCTGTCAGTGCTCCCTAGAAATGCCTCCATTATGAACAGCTAGGCTCCAATTGGAACAGGTCAGAAGCTGATTGTAACTTGTTGACCTCTGCGCCCCCCCAGGAATACCATTGCGGCCCACACTGTGAGAAACACGTCTAACAACATGTTTTCCCACGATTTCGCCACTCAAGAGGGCACTTTAGCGCGATGTTTTCAACTGTGGTGGCAAAGGTGAGTGTGTTTCTGCTTGTTAATTTTTAATTTTCAATAATTATTTATTTTTTCAAGTCTCTCCAGAGGGGCAACTCAGCCTATCAGGGTAAACGGGCTGATGCTCGGGCAACAATAGCCCATACCTGTGCATGTCCTTGAACACACACACACACACACACACCTCCTCTCCCTCTCTGTTCTGCTTCAACACACACACACAAACACACACACACACACACACACACACACACACACACACACACACACACACACACACACACACACACACACACACACACACACACACACACACACACTGTAGATTTGATGCCATCACAATCATTTAGAATTTCTGAATTTAGAATGTTTGGTTGCAGAGTGCAAAATATGATTTGAAAATATACACATTTGACTCATTACCATAGAAACTAAAAATGATAAAGATTACTTTTGAATATGTTGATGTCACAATCAACAAGCAACTTCAGCAGAATGTTTGAGATTAGAATGTTTGGTTGATAGGCAGCCATGTTTTTTTTTGGGTTAATATTTTTATTGAGTTTCACAGAGACATGTACACAACAGGACATAACAACAACAACTAGTATCCGTGGGGGAGGTTATTGTCCCATTAATAGTAGAAAACTAGTTTTGCACTTTGTTATGCAGTACATTGTCCATAAACAATACCAGAAAATGTTCTTTCTCTTTTTTTTCCCTTTTTTTTTTAAACAAACTAACAAACACAAAACAAAGACAAACAA
>NC_137685.1:8866375-8928875 GCF_963989245.1 Nansenia antarctica | reverse complement strand
TAGATGAATACAGTCGGTAGAGCAGCGTTGTAACTGATGGCAGCAGACATCCAGGTGACTGGACGCTAACCACAATTTCCATTTAATTACTAAATTATATTTCCAAAAAGATTCAAAGTCAGTTTGAATTTATTTATAGAAAGGATTTCTGTGGAAGACTGAACAGTATTCAACTAACCCAGGGGAGGGTGTAAAACAGGGAGGCTGGTGGAGGTAGACATCAGAAGACTGAGGAGGCTGGTGGAGGTAGACATCGGAGGACAGGGGAGGCTGGTGGAGGTAGACATCGGAAGACAGGGGAGGCTGGTGGAGGTAGACATCGGAGGACAGGGGAGGCTGATGGAGGTAGACATCAGAGGACAGGGGAGGCTGGTGGAGGTAGACATCAGAAGACTGAGGAGGCTGGTGGAGGTAGACATCGGAGGACAGGGGAGGCTGGTGGAGGTAGACATCAGAGGACAGGGGAGGCTGGTGGAGGTAGACATCGGAGGACAGGGGAGGGTGGTGGAGGTAGACATCGGAAGACTGGGGAGGCTGGTGGAGGTAGACATCAGATGACAGGGGAGGCTGGTGGAGGTAGACATCGGAAGACTGGGGAGGCTGGTGGAGGTAGACATCAGAAGACTGAGGAGGCTGGTGGAGGTAGACATCGGAGGACAGGGGAGGCTGGTGGAGGTAGACATCGGAGGACAGGGGAGGCTGGTGGAGGTAGACATCGGAGGACAGGGGAGGCTGGTGGAGGTAGACATAAGAGGACAGGGGAGGCTGGTGGAGGTAGACATCAGAGGACAGGGGAGGCTGGTGGAGGTAGACATCAGAGGACCGGGGAGGCTGGTGGAGGTAGACATCAGAAGACTGAGGAGGCTGGTGGAGGTAGACATCGGAGGACAGGGGAGGCTGGTGGAGGTAGACATCAGAGGACAGGGGAGGCTGGTGGAGGTAGACATCAGAGGACAGGGGAGGCTGGTGGAGGTAGACATCGTAAGACTAGGGAGGCTGGTGGAGGTAGACATCAGAGGACAGGGGAGGCTGATGGAGGTAGACATCAGAAGACTGGGGACTCGAGGCTGGTGGAGGTAGACATCAGAGGACAGGGGAGGCCGGTGGAGGTAGACATCAGAAGACTAGGGAGGCTGGTGGAGGTAGACATCAGAGGACAGGGGAGGCTGGTGGAGGTAGACATCAGAGGACTGAGGAGGCTGGTGGAGGTAGACATAGACATCGGAGGACAGGGGAGGCTGGTGGAGGTAGACATCAGAGGACAGGGGAGGCTGGTGGAGGTAGACATCGGAAGACTGGGGAGGCTGGTGGAGGTAGACATCAGAGGACAGGGGAGGCTGGTGGAGGTAGACATCAGAAGACTAGGGAGGCTGGTGGAGGTAGACATCAGAGGACTGGGGAGGCTGGTGGAGGTAGACATCAGAAGACTAGGGAGGCTGGTGGAAGTAGACATCAGAGGACAGGGGAGGCTGGTGGAGGTAGACATCAGAGGACAGGGGAGGCTGGTGGAGGTAGACATCAGAGGACAGGGGAGGCTGGTGGAGGTAGACATCGGAGGACAGGGGAGGCTGGTGGAGGTAGACATCAGAGGACAGGGGAGGCTGGTGGAGGTAGACATCAGAGGACAGGGGAGGCTGGTGGAGGTAGACATCAGAAGACTGGGGAGGCTGGTGGAGGTAGACATTGGAGGATTGGTTCATGGTAATGCATGAAATGCAGGGTTCCCCCCAGGATTGTTGAACTGCATGGCGCTGGATTGCATCATCAAAACTCGAGTCACGTTTATTCATGTCAAAATGGCCCAGAAATACAGCTAAAACTTTTTTGCTTTTTAACAACGCTGCCGTTAGTGATCAAATATAGTTACTCTCATCATTACGAAATATATAGCTTGGTTTCACTTGTAATGTCTATAGTGGTGCCGCCAAGTTCACAGCATGGCGCAGAAATACTCAGAGCAGACAGAGGCCATCTCTCATAATAATTATATATGCCTAATAAATTGTTCAGTGATTGTGTATACAGTATTAGCTGACACTTTTATCCAAAGTGATTTACGTTGCAGGATTATTTGTATTACCAAGTATATTTGCACTTACAGAAAATTAACTTGGTGAGGTTGGTGCGTAGCACTTAAAATTATTTAAAAGACAATGGCAAAAAGAGCAATATATGTCCCAGCGGGAACCAATCCCACAACTTAAGCGCCGTTAGCACCATGCTCTACCAACTGAGCCAGAGAGGACCATTGAGGAACTGTTGAGGTCCTCGTAAATTATTACCTTTTGATTGGCGGGGACGTGGCGTGTGTAACGAGCGTCTCTCAGCACTGCTAACAACTGAGCAACAAGTATTGAGCATGAATGAAATACAAGCCACATAAATATAGATTTTTCTGCTCCAACAGGAGGCCGGGGCGTCAGACAGGGAGATGTATTCATCAAGACGCACGGGCCCGCTGAAGACGAAGAACAGGAAACCACGGAGGAATGGATCGATCGATCCGCAAAAACAGGCCGTCATGAAGCAACATTGAGGTGTAGTTGAAATAAACGATCCTGGCTGTGCTACGGTAAGTGATAACTTGTTGTGTTTTGTCAGATAGGTCTGCTAGACGACCACCCAGAGCTAGAGAGGCAGGACGGCGTGTTCGGGATAAATCGTTCCTGATGTGCGGGGATGTTTCTTATTAACGTCAGATTCTCAGTACCGGAATCGCAGACATTCTGCCAAGAGAATGTAGGATATTCTTAAGTAACTTGTTGAATAATAATCAATAATACTTCTGAGCTATAATAAGATTTATTTAAACATAGTACAGGTTACAAAAATACAGCTGCGGCTGGCGGTGCTGAGAAGAGAGCGCTGGTGGTCAAGAGAGAGAGAGCAAAAAGGCTTTTTACACCTTTATACCTTTTGGTATGCAAATACAACTTCAACAATGGTCCTATCATGTTTTACTGTAAGGACTTGAGGTGTGAAAAAAAGGAGACCCTAAAATGATGTCACTTGGGTCATAGGTCAGGGGCCATTTTAGAATACAGTCACTTCAGGTCTTCCATTTTGTATTGATCATCTGGCTTCTTGAGAGGGGTAGTGGTGGTCTAGTGGATAGTGAGTTGGACTTGGGATCGGAAGGTTGTGAGTTCAAATCCCGCCTGAAGCCACACCACTACTAGTGTGCCCTTGGGTAAGGCACTTAGCCCTCAGTTACTCCAGGGGGAATGTCCCTGTAATTCGTAATTGTAAGTCGCTTTGGATAAAAGCGTCTGCTAAATGGCAAAATTATTATTAAATTATTAGAACAAAGGGCCATAAATCAGATAGTGAGAGGCAACCACACAGTTTATATATTCTATACCGGATATCTGGTTTCTGTGCCTGTGTGTGAGCCAAAAATATACTACAAGAACACTGCCAATACAGACTCCCTCATTGGAGGAGGCTGGTGGAGGTAGACATCGGAGGACGGGCTCATTGTGACGCACGGAATGGAATGAGGAATGGTGTGTTTGATAGCATTCCTCACTCCTTCCCATGCATTACTGTAAAATGAGCCTGTCCTCCGATTTACACCTCCACCAGCCTCCCCTGTTCCCCATTGATTGTCATTTCCACCTACAATCATTGACAAGATGTGCTAAATCTTCTATCTTCTAAATCTGATGAATCTAAATCTTAAGATGTTCTGACAGGCGTACTGATCCTAGTGTGTCCATTATAGTCAAAGAATTGTCCTATGTCTTAAGAATGTTCGGTAGCATTATACATCGTGGACCCTAGTACAATGTACCTGATCTTTAGAACCGAAGACCAAATGATCTGGTTGTAAATGAGTCACCTTATGTGACCGTACAATGACTGTGCCTACTTAACTCACCAACTCCCAAAGAGATCCGGAAAACACTCACCACCTAGAGCGTCAAGTATTTTACATGCGGTTTACCTAGCAACAACACTTTGATGAAAAATGAATCATCATTAAAATCCTAAGTAAAATAAAATCACCCTTGGCACTCTGAAACACTCTGACCATTTAGAGACTTTATTCCCCCTGGGCACATAATGAGTTACCTCAAAGAGTACTCCGTGTCCCAGACCAGAACAATGTACTCATACAAGGAGGGGAGGGAGCAACCAGCGGATGATTATTAACACAATGTGAGTGCCCCCTTCCAGCTAGCGCTTCCTGGTTGTATTAGCGCGTTATCGTGACTATGAATAGAGGTGCTCGGAGGGGAGGCATTAGGATGCTTGTCACCGAAGGGACCTTGTCTCTGCGTGACACACACACAGCTGCTCCAGGCCATGGGAACAGATGGACACGGTCAGGGGAATCCTGCGAGCTGTCAGAGTCTTGGGCCTCTTAACAAGACTCTGACACCGGGACCTTTAACATGTAAACAGATCGTGCGTCGTGTGTCACAGGCTAGAGAAATGTTGTCGTGTTGTGGGGAATGACCCGTGTTGTAGAGGTGGGATTGTTCGAAAGAGGGTTCTGGTTCATTTAACCTCGTCGGGTTTATGCTTGTGTTAAACGTTAAACTCCATGCCCTATTTGACGCCTAATTTCCCGCCTAAAAACCAGACCCAGACAAAACGGCTTCTAACATTAGAAATAATGTCATCCTATTATGATGATCAGACACAAAAGCAGGATCCGTGCAGAATAATCGGGCCCAATTATGGGCCTGTGCAGCTTAAGAGGTTAAACGTTGTGAGGGATTGAGGGACAATGGGATTGTTTTGTTGAGCTGTCAGAAATACACAACGATGTCCATCATTTGACACCTCTGATAAAAAAAAAGTATTTGTCCTCAACTTCCAAGGAGGAAAATGTGAATATTTTTCAGAGAGTGGCGCTGTAAAAAGAGAGGGAGTAAAATTTGATGCCAGCCTTGGCCATCAAACCCCTCTTTAAATTGAATAAGGAGCACATAAAAGGTGATTTTTCACCCTGTGTTGACCTCAGCCGGTGCACAGCTACCAACAGGACGTCTAAAAATAAACGAGCGCCATCTGAGACTTGACAGGCCGCCGCCTCCTCCTGCTGTATGTTGAGAAATGACTGGCAGAAATCCGACTGGCTGCAAAATCCATACATGTGAAAGGAAATATTTGTTATTCCTCAAGATTGATTCGTCTCTCAGGGGAGCAATACAGTAAAGCTTGATGTTTCTGTCAAAACACTCCCAACACTACACTCCCAATAAATAAAAACACAAACTGGAAATCATTTCTGAATACGGTGCACTCAGTTTGATCTCACAAAGGCCACATGAGCGATTTCTTCTCGTTCGATCAATGTCACACTCGGACAAATTGAAGTCTTTCGTTTTAGTTTGTTTCCACACCAAAAATAATATAATAGTACAAAGTAATGTCAAGGCAAAACGACAATGTGGGCTGATAAAAGTACCTCATGTTTATCCAAAACATTCACAAAACATCAGTCATCTTCCAGCACAAAGAATGTAGAATGTACTGTGACAGACCTGTTAGACTTCATATCAGTTTGATAAACTTGTGAAGAGTCAATGACAAGAAATGTCATTTAAAAAAAAGAAAAATGCTGCATCAGTGTATTTTGTTTAAGTGTTTAGAAACTTTCCCACTTTAGGGATGGTGGAGGAATGCCAATTAAGGCCTTCGTGATGAAAAGGACTTGATAAGCAGGTATTTACGAGAAATTGATTTGCTTGGAGTCCTGTCTGTGCACTGCAGAAACACTGATTCCATCTAATCGCCCCCCGTCCCCCCCCGTACACCTCCTGCGGAGAGGAGTGTTTGACATGCTGTGGTCTCGCAGCTTACTCAGCCAAACACAAATTACCGATCGCATCTCTAATCAGTAGGCAACACTCCCCGCACTTCCCACTTATTAATCTACACTTTAACGGAGATATGAATTCATCTGACTCCTCTAGATCCAATGGATTGTAGGCAGAACAACATTTCTTAGGTAAACAATTAGCAAACTAGGCTCTCTCTAGACAACACATTTAAATATGAGGCAGGAACAACACGTTGTTGCAAATTGTTTTCACCTAATGGGGTGTGTCTAAGAGGACAAGATAAACAGGGTGTTTGGGACTCCAGCTGTGTGGAATTTGGGCTGAAGATAGAAAGCCCCCCAAAAAAGTCAAACCAGATTAGGCCTTTCCTAACTTGATCAAAGTCCACTAAATATCATAGAATGAATGTTTCCTCTTTTCATGGTGGCTATTTAATGACAACATGCAGGGTTATGGTTAGATTTAGGTTGGGAACAAACTACAGCCTGACTTCTGTAGGACAGGGATGGATGAATGAATGAATGTATGTATGAATGAATGAATGAATGAATGAATGAATGAATGAATGCATGAATGAATGAATGTATGTATGAATGAATGAATGAATGAATGAATGAATGAATGAATGAATGAATCGTTTAATGACCAGGATAACCTGGGATAACAGAGGGATAGGGAGGGAGGAGGGGAGGAGAGGATAGGGGGCGGGGGGGGGGGGGGGGGATAGTGGAGTAGGAGGAGTGGAGAAGAGAGATGATAGAAGGAGGAGGGGGAGGAAATAGGAAGAGAGGAGGAGAGCTGAGAGGAGAGCAGAGAGAATACATGAAAGAGGGGATATAAGAGAGGCGAGAGGAGGAGGAGAAAGAGGAGGGGAGAGCTGTTGTGTTACATTATGCATTAGCCCCTTCATAAAAGTCATCATCAATCTGCCACCCTAGCTTATGAGCCCTTCATCAGTGCAGTGACAGTGCATATTAGCCATTGTACGATAAGCGTGCACCGGGGCTGTGATTGAGTGAAGGGAGAAATAGTTATTTTACCATTACTGCTAAGTTAGTAGACAGCTAAAAAATGCAATATGTGCCCTATCTTCATGTGATAAAAAATAAAAAAAATCCAATGTTTGAATTTCTCACACAATGATATTACAAGCTCAATCAGACGTCATGTCTCATTCCACGACCATCTCCCTCCTGCATCTGCTTCCAGATCAACGGACGGATTAAGAAAATACATTTAAAAAGACGTAAAGGGAGGAGCCAAACCAAATAGTGGGGTATCATGAATAGTCGTGCAGGCTGCAGAGAGAGCAGAACCAAAATAGCTGATAAGATCAGAATGTGAACGTGTGTGTGACTTGAATACAGATAAGCAGAAGAGGTGCTTTTCCTTTCTGCAGATTCTACAGCCAACTCAGACGAGAACTTTTTTAATTGAACTCGATTCCGGTGGGGATCCGACGGAGACTATAAATGTGTGGGAAGCAGGTAATTCATTATATGCAGTAGATTAAAACAGGTGTGGCATGTGGAAAGGGAATATCTCCCTGCAAAACGACACGCCGGAACTTTAAAGTGTCACAAGAGGAAGAAGAATGGCTGTTTATTGTCCTTCTTTGATTCACGAGAACTTCACAACAACACCGTGGGTTAGGGTTAGTGATGGGCACACTCCACATCCCAGTAACAGCTCCAATTATTGTTCCTCTAGTTGGGATGGATGTGTCCCTGAGACCTCTGCTTATCCCCAAGCTGTAGTGGGTACCATGGCCTGGCTGGACAGAGAGGAGAGAAGAGGGGAGGAAGAGAAGGGAGGAGAGTAGAGGAGGAGAATAGAGGAGGAGAATAGAGTAAGAGAGGAGAGTAGAGGAGGAGAGAGGAGAGGAGAGGAAAGGGGAGGAGAGGAGAGGAGAGGGGAGGGGAGGAAGAGAGGGGAGGACGAGAGGATGGGAGGGAAGGAGGAGAAGGGAGGTGGAGAGGAGAGGAGAGGGGAGGGGGAGAGGAGAGGAGAGGGGGGGGGGAGAGGTGGACAAGGCAGCTCAACCTGGTATGGGATTCTATTCATTAGCCTCAAACGTTGGTAGGAGGTTTCCTCTGCCGCGCCCTGAGACACCTGATGGTTCATTATGATGTTGGAGGGCTTGATGCAACAAATCAATTTAGCTGGGTTTCCATGGAGGGGACAATGACAGTGAATGACTATGATGGATTATTCAGGCAGGAAGGCGCGAGCACACACACACACACACACACACACACACACACCCACACACACACACACACACACACACACAGACTATCCTATTATATCGATTGTTGTCAAGTGAGATGTTAAGTTGACAACATAGGCGTTGGTGCGTTGATGAATGATTACAACACATACTGGGAAATGTACTATCAAGTCTACTGTAGTCCCAACATATGATATATATCATATAACATTCAGTTAAATGACAATACAATCTGTAGTCCTCCCTAAGAAAATATAATATGATATCATGTATAATGTAGAGTGTCCAAATAACGTACTCATGTTTAGTATTTGGTTGGCATGCAATAACTGCCTGAAGTCTGCGATCCGTTGACCCCACCAGACGCTGGGCATCTCCTCTGGTGATGCCAGGCCTGTACTGCAGCCATTTTCAGTTGTTGTTCCTTTTGAGGTCGTTTATCTCAAATGTTATCTTCAGAAAATTAAATGCATGTTCAATTGGATTTAAATCTGAAGATTGACTTGGCCAGTCAAGAACGCCTTTTGGCCCTGATTGTTGCTATGCCAGTATTTAGGGGGCATTAGTGGTCTAATGATTGCAAGGTCGGTGGTTCGATCCCCGGCTGGCCACGTGTCGAGGTGTCCTTGGGCAAGACACTGAACCCCAAATTGCTCCCAATGAGCGGGCCGGCGCCTTGCATGGTACTTTGCTGCCATTGGTGTGTGACTGTATGTGTGAATGGGTGAGAGGCCATTGTAAAGCGCTTTGGAATAAGGCGCTATATACGTAAGTGCAGTCCATTTTCCATTGTCCTAATGTATGATGAAGCGCCTTCCAATGAATTTGGAGGCATTTGGAATGGTCTTTTATTGTCATTGATATAGTACAGGTACCATACAACAACATTTGGGAGGGGGGGCTCCCCTGGTGCTAGGAAAAAAACTAAAAACAAGAAGGGAAAAGAGCTGGTTTACATAAATAAAGGCTATGTACACTATCCACTATACTATACTATACAAATAAAACACTGTGCTGTACTCTATGCTATGCTATACCTATTCTAACATTTCCTATCTCTGAACCTTTTGTACCCGAGGGTTGTCATATTGCACATAGTGTTATTGTACATTCATTTAAAGTGTCGCAGGTTGCAGGTTTGAAATGTTCACAGCGGTGTTTCAGTATTGCACTTGATTACAATCTAGTAGCTGCCATCAAATTGTCTAGATTGTCCAGGGCCTAGAACCTAGGTCTTTGCTGTGTTCAGGGCCTGAATGGCCCTGGGGTAGAAGCTGAGCTTCAGTCTATTTGTCCTTGCGAACATGGTCCTGAACCGCCTGTCCGAGGGCAGCCAAGCAAAGTGTTCGGTGATCTTCTGGGCTGTTCTCACGACTCTCTGTAGCGCATTCCTCTCTGCATTGTAAACAAGCAGACACAATGTTTCTCTACACTTCAGAATACATTCTGCTGGTGCCGTCTGGAGAGTGTTCCTGACAGGGGAGGCTGGTTCATTAGGGGCAATTGGACAATGCCCCACCAAAGGGAGAAGAGAGAGATTTTTTTCCTAGACAGTGTTGCTTCTGAATATCATAGTCCAATCAGCTAGTGTTCTGTGGAGTATAGTCCAATCAGCTAGTGTTCTGTGGAGTATATCATAGTCCAATCAGCTAGTGTTCTGTGGAGTATGTTCCAATCAGCTTCAAGTCCCGCCCCTTTCAGGGCAACTTTCAATCTACTCGAAATTGCACTAGGCTGTTCTCGTAGACTTGCATGTAAAATCTATTTTGGTAACTTCAGGCCATTCGGTCATTTGTCTATGGGGTTTTGGGACATGCACAAAGAATCGTACGTGCTTACGTCATGTCATACGGCCGGCGTAGCTTTCAGATCACGTTCGTTCACCTGCTTCACCATGGCTATGGCGGCTAGTAATGTTTGCTTCGTGTTTTTATTTGTTTTGTTCGTTTTGTGTTTTGTGTAATATGTCTATTGGCAACATTCTACTGCTGGTCTTAATTATCAGCGACCGTCTCCGCTGCCGTGCGACCAACACGCAGGGGGAATATGGAACTATACAGCAAATCACACAGCAAACCACTACCGGACTTTGTAAACAAATTGAACAAATGGATTAGAAGGAGGCATCTTTTGTTCCCAACTTGATGATATTGCAACTGGACCTATTACCGAAGTCAAACTTGTGTAAGTAAGTGAATCATCTGTCCTTCAGTCATGATAGGAAAACCAAATCGATGCTGGGAGAAGGAATGGCAGACTGTATTCTGATTGTATCTTCTATGCTCTTTGTATGTTTCTATGCTCTTTGTATGTTTCTATGCTCTTTGTATGTGTCTTGGTGTAGGAGAAACGTAGGACCACGTTGGAAACAAGTGTTTCGGTACACGTTGACGTGTAGAAACTGTAGAGAGAAAATTGTAGAAATTGTAGAGAAAACTGGGGGGGTAGAGGTGATGAAGAGGTCTGTACAGGGGGGGTAGAGGGGATGGAGAGGTCTGTACAGGGGGGTAGAGGGGATGAAGAGGTCTGTACAGGGGGGTAGAGGGGATGAAGAGGTCTGTACAGGGGGGTAGAGGGGATGAAGAGGTCTGTACAGGGGATGAAGAGGTCTGTACAGAGGGGTAGAGGGGATGAAGAGGTCTGTACAGAGGGGTAGAGGGGATGAAGAGGTCTGTACAGGGGGGTAGAGGGGATGAAGAGGTCTGTACAGGGGGGTAGAGGGTATGAAGAGGTCTGTACAGGGGGGTAGAGGGGATGAAGAGGTCTGTACAGGGGGGGTAGAGGGGATGAAGAGGTCTGTACAGGGGGGTAGAGGGGATGAAGAGGTCTGTACAGGGGGGGTAGAGGGGATGAAGAGGTCTGTACAGGGGGGTAGAGGGGATGAAGAGGTCTGTACAGGGGATGAAGAGGTCTGTACAGAGGGGTAGAGGGGATGAAGAGGTCTGTACAGAGGGGTAGAGGGGATGAAGAGGTCTGTACAGGGGGGTAGAGGGGATGAAGAGGTCTGTACAGGGGGGTAGAGGGTATGAAGAGGTCTGTACAGGGGGGTAGAGGGTATGAAGAGGTCTGTACAGGGGGGTAGAGGGGATGAAGAGGTCTGTAGAGGAGGGTAGAGGGGATGGAGAGGTCTGTAGAGGAGGGTAGAGGGGATGGAGAGGTCTGTACAGGGGGGGTAGAGGGGATGAAGAGGTCTGTAGAGGGGATGAAGAGGTCTGTAGAGGAGGGTAGAGGGGATAAAGAGGTCTGTAGAGGAGGGTAGAGGGGATGAAGAGGTCTGTACAGGGGGTAGAGGGGATGGAGAGGTCTGTACAGGGGGTAGAGGGGATGGAGAGGTCTGTACAGGGGGGTAGAGGGGATGGAGAGGTCTGTAGAGGTGGGTAGAGGGGATGGAGAGGTCTGTAGAGGGGATGAAGAGGTCTGTAGAGGTGGGTAGAGGGGATGAAAAGGTCTGTACAGGGGGGTAGAGGGGATGAAGAGGTCTGTACAGGGGGGTAGAGGGGATGGCGAGGTCTGTACAGGGGGGTAGAGCTATTCTCATGCTAAAATTGACTGTAAATCCAGATTTTAAAGTTGATATTCTTCCCCGTGGAGCATGCCCCCATAACCTGTGCCCCACCCAAACATTTTAGCACCAGCCGCCACTGGTTCCTGATCTGTTGTTTTAGGCTTTTTCTTAATCACGGTAAGCATTCTTCAGTCATTCATTGTAGAAGTCTTCCTTTGCCTACCAGCCTGTTTGCAATTGCTGAGGTCACCAGTGCTTTCTGTCTTTTGTAGTGAGGTTACAAACTGCTGATTCTGGTAAGTGTAACGTTTTGGCTACATTTCTGATATTTCAGCTTCTGTGACTATCATTGACATCTCTTCGGTCCTCATGTTGACAGACACAGATAGCAGAGTCCAAAGGCAAATGCAAAGTCTAGAATCAATACAATTCACAGCCGTCTTATGCTGCACAAACTCTCTGCAAAAAGTCCTACCTGGTCAGGAAGACGACCCACATAATAATCAACCCTGGCCACATCAGATAATCTGATAATCTCCTTACCTCCGAAGGTGGGGTGGGAACAGCGTGATTCTGAGTTATGGGTACGTGCACTAGCAAAAAGATGACAATTGCACTACTTGGGAGTCAAAATCATCCCAGTTCATCTAGATACAGAGCAAATCCAATCAATCAAGTAGTGTGTTTGTACACCGCCACTAACTCCCAGGTAGCTAAAGAGGAAATGGTCTAATTATCCTTAATTAATGAACCGGAGACACAAGCTTAAATGTGTTTTCCCTAACAATTGATGATAGCACCTTACTTTTAAGGATTCCACTAATGAACCAATCCTTCCAATGCAGCTATACGTCCGGTTGTGCTGTTCTTCTGTTCAATTATATAGATCTGTTTGCGCTGTGTACGACTTTACGGGCACGAGGACGAGTACGAGTAAAGTACGACTTTAGTGCGAGTTTTCGGATCCAATGAGAAGTCTCAAGTCACCAGAGTTTTAGAATCCAAAGCCAATAATTACAATTATTTCTTAATCTAATTATATTCAGTTTCTTTATTTAATAACACTGTGCACTGTGTATTGGTAAACCAACCAACGGTGAAATGGATTGGTAAATAGCCTAGGTGTCGCTCTGAGCCTTGTCATGTATATTATTGGAAATAAAAGCAATTAATGTATTGCTTTGCTGTGGGGAGATGAATACTATACTGTCGTGCATACTAATCCTCGAAGCAGATTAACCAGAACAAGGATTTAAAGACTCCCTCGTTGAACTTATTATTCTATTATGTGAACGAACCGCTCTTGCAGTCTAATAAACAGTGATAGATGGGTAAGCATCAGTGATGAACGCTGTAACCTGTTTTTTCTTTCTACAGCTGCCGTTAGTGAAGCCTCTGCAAAACCGATCACTTTGACACTCCTGGCACCAGAATTCCTCCAACAGTGACCAGGACATCCAGTATTTCCCACGATGACCATCAACCCACTCAGTGAACGACAGCCCCGACTCAACGACCTATATGAAGCATGAGGTCTTTAAAGTTAATTTTCTGTGAGCAGATGAGTCAATTAAAATCTGTTTGGCCCAGCCCCCTACGGAGAGGATTATAAACACGAGGTAAATCAACGGAGTGATCATCTCCCATCGCTGATAACGGCACACAGCATTAGAGAAGCCACGAGGGAGGGAGAGGAAGGATGAAGGGAGGGAGGAGGACGAGGAGGAGGTCTGACATTAGCGCCTTCCTTTCCTTGTCTCCTCTCGTTACCGCTGATAGGTGAAAGGGCTGGATAGGTCTTCCCTGCATCGCCGAGACCTGTCACACCCAATCAAATCAGTGGCAGTGGATAGAGGGACTCAGGGAAAGGAAGACAGCTCAAACTTAGAAAGACACAACCAATGAGGTAGGGGTGGCGGTAGTAGCCTAATTGCTCCGGGGTGCACTGACTATGGTTGACCCTGTGCCGCCCTAGAGCAACAAAAATGATGTTGCAGTACTCTGTAGTGCAATGACAAAAAGGTTGAATCTAATCTAATCATCTGTAATGAGTCATGTCTGCTGAACTAACGTACGGTTTGTAGTGACAGTACCTCAGAAATCATGGGACCGTTACAGAACTATGCGACACAGCTAAGTCATCAGGTCCCTGTGGTGCGGTAAACTAAGCGTGCAGTCATAGGTCACTGAACCATCTCTGTTATACAAAGGTGCCATTGTCTGCCAATCTCCCACCAGCGGTATGATGCTAAACACAATCCGAATGTGTGTGAAACTGAATTACTTTACAATAGGAAGTACCTCAGCTGAAACTAGTGGCTGGTGGTTAGCCTACCCGTTAACCAGGGGAGGCTAGCAGTGGTAGAAACAGAGAGAGGGGCTCATTGCAGGGCTCTCAAGTCTCACGCATTGGGCGTGAGACACACGCGGCGTGTGAGCGTGTGAACGGGTTGAAATGCGTGTGTCTCACGCCCAATGCGTGAGACTTGAGAGCCCTGTCATTGTAATGCATGGAACGGAATCAGGAACGGTGTCAAATAGTTTGAGACCGTTCCTCATTCCGTTCCATTGCATCACGACGAGCCTCGTCCTCCGATGTCTACCTCGGCCAGCCTCCCCCTCTCTGTGAACAGAGAAGCGAATGATCAAGGCGGCAGCGACCTCTGACAGCCTCCCTTTGTTCTTTTGATACTGAGGAGAGAAAAGCAGTGTCCAATTAGAGCTACTCCGTCATGGCGGCCAATCAGAAGGCTTCAAATTGGATTCGGGCTTTGAGTCTCATCCAGCAGTGACATGATCACTTTAAGTGAGCCGTCCAGAACAGCATGCGGTACTTGATATGCCTTAGACTCTGAGATTACTTCATTACGGGCCTGCTCTGAAATTGCTCAAACTTATTCTTCTTTTCATTCCTGTGGACACAGGGCTTAGAAAACCGCTATAATAAGTTCAATATGGAAATGAACGGGAAGAGGCATAATTGCGGGGGTCTGCTGAAGAACGAGAGCGCCATCTATCGGTGGTGTGGTGTATGTCTGCAGTGTGTGTCGTGATCCGAGCCTCGACTCTGTTCAGTGTCATGTTTATGGTAATCTATATCAGAGCTTAGATGATACTGTATGTTATTACATATTTGGTTAGTAATCTTTCCCTTTAGGGAGCATACAACAGCATTGAGCTCATGACTTTAAATGGTTGATATTCTTGTTGAAGTATAATCTGTTATTCTGTGTTTTGAAAACGATACATCTTTTTAAAATTATGAATATTAATTATTATTATACCTTTATTCATGCTTAATTCATGAGGTCCTACTGAGACAGAGACCGAGACCTTTGTCTAACTAGCCACAGTGACATTGGAGGAAGATCGTCAAGTGTTGAAAGTTCAATGCTGCTAGTAGGTATCTCTCTCTGCCTCTCTCTGGTCCATGGGGGTGTCCGTCTCACTTATTCAGCGGACCGATATTCATCAGACTCAATTCCGACATGTGGAAATACTCTCCATTGGCCCGGGGCCAGAGGAAGTTCAATATCAATATCAACAGCCCAGCGATCGGTTATCGCTCAGAACATTGACTGCAGTTTTCCTACATGTTCATCTGCCCCCTCGTCTTCTGCAGACACGCGGTATTCTGCATCCAAGCCGTCTCCAGCATGCAGATGGGTGGAGGAGATGATGCTGTGTGTCTTCCTCCTGGCCACAGGGGGGACAGCACCAGGCCTCCTTCAGGCTGTTTGCAGAGTCTCTCTCCCTGGTCTGATCTCGGGTCTGTGTTGATGGGCTAAACGGGGAAGGGAATTGCGACCTGGAGGCAATCCAGCCCTGGCACGGCAAAGCAGGACACATCAGCAGATTTCTTCTTTCTTTTTTCTCTCTCTCTCTCTCTCTCTCTCTCTCTCTCTCTCTCTCTCTCTCTCTCTCTCTCTCTCTCTCTCTTTCTCTTGCCCCCCTCTCTCTCTCCATCTCTCTAGCCTGTCTCTCCACCTCTCTAACCCCCCCTTCTCTCTCTCTCTCTCTTTCTCTTGCTCCCCTCTCTCTCTCTCCATCTCTCTAGTCTGTCTCTCCATCTCTCTAACCCCCCCTCACTCTCTCTCTCTCTTTCTCTTGCCCCCCCCCCTCTCTCTCTCTCTCTCTCTCCATCTCTCTAGCCTGTCTCTCCATCTCTCTAACCCCCCCCCCTCTCTCTCTCTCTCTTCCCCTCCTCCCTCACTCCCCCCCTTGGTCTCCAGAAGTTCTCAAACTTTGTTGCCACTCTTTCTCTTCTGTGATCTATGGTGGAATGAGTAAGTAATTGCTCTCCAGGCTGCTCTCCCGTGCCCCTGTGGTCCTGCAGATACCCGTGCCCCTGTGGCCCTGCAGCTGGGGATGAGGGGGAGCAGCACTCAGCATCACTGTCTCCTCCAGTCTCATCTCTCACTCTGAAACACACAGGCTGCACCGGCTGCCTTAACACATTCAGTGCTGAGGGGCGAATAAAGTCGCCAAATGGTCAACATTCTAGAGTGCCACGGGTGACTTAATTCACCAAAACTTCTTAAATGACGATGCAAATCATTTTGTAGCCAATCAAAGTGTTGTTGCTAGGTAAATACCGCATAGAACACATTCAGTGCTGAGGGCGAATAAAGTCGCCAAACGGTCAACATTCTAGAGTGCCACGGGTGACTTAATTCACCGAAACTTCTTAAATGACGACGCTTCATTTTGGAGCCAATCAACGTGTTGTTGCTAGGTAAATACCGCATAGAACACTTGGCACTCCATGTGGGAGTTTTTGGATTTGGTAACTCAACAGTTAGTGGGTTAAAGGAACATCCCAAGGGTGGAGGCTGGGGTGATGGGTGGAGGCTGTGGCGGGGGGTGGAGCAACCAAGTATAACATATTTTAAAAATATTTTAACCATTTAGCAGACGCTTTTATCCAAAGCGATTTACAATTAGAGATTACAGGGACAGTCTCACGGGTAACTTAGGGCTAAGTGCCTTACTCAAGGGCACACTCGTTGTGGTGTACACAGGTGAGATTTGAACTCATGACCTTTTAATCACCAGTCCAACTCACTATCTACTAGGCCACCACTACCCCGTCACACTGTTTAACCATGGTGTTACTGTTTAACCATGGTGTTACTGTTTAACCATGGTGGAGTGTTACTGTTTAACCATGGTGGAGTGTTGCATACCTCCTCTGCTTTTAAGCCTTGCCCCTGAACAAGTGATGTTTTTGCATACGTGATAATCAGCTGTGCATCACCCGCACCGATCGACTTAAAGTGTCCCGTCTGAACTAACGCAGGCATCATCCACCTACTTCAAACAGACGACTGAACAGAGCTGTTGTCTTCAGTGTCGACCAACCGGGCAAGTAGCCTCACAAGAGATGCAGAAATGCAAAAGCTCCCGTCCATTTCAGCTTGGAGAAGATTCAAAAAATAAACGTGTTAGGGAATCGTATGCAACAACACCTGCTCAAATGGGGATAAATAATGATCATTCATGTCATCAATTAGAAAGCAATATATTCCAGCTCTAACAGATGCTGCCGAACAAACAGCTAATGTCATTCTCAAAGCTATTTGCATTTATTATTCACAAGCAATCAGTGAATATGAGGCATCATCACACACTATCAGTCAGTATGGGGAATGTCATACTGAAGCTAATCAAAAACAGGCTCAATTAGACTAAACCATCTCAACCGTGCGCGTGTGTCTCTTTGTGCGTGTGCACGTGGGCCCAGAGAAGCCATTTGTTATATGAAAATTGTATTTTCCTTTAGTGATGAGCGTCTTACACTACAAACAAGCATTGATATTGACTCATTCCTGCATGATTGGTCTGCCCTGAGGAGGAGTTAGATTGTTCTGGAAAATATCTGCATATCAATTAATTTCTCGACTAACAATCAGTGCTGTTGGTTCGGCATAGAGTCAGAAACAACTGCTCAGAATATCAAACACACACTCAGTTGCTATACCCCGTAAAAAGACCTCACCATCCTTGTGATCTTTTTATAGGGCTAGATCAGCTTTGAAATGTAAATAGTACATTTAGTAAATAGTAAAACAAAATTAGAAAATAGAATTGAAGATCTATCCGATAGCATTGCTTGCCCCACTGACCCAACCCCCTCCTAATTGGGGGACATGAAAAGAAAATCTTAATTATGAGTATGAGTATAATATTATTATTTATGTATTATTCATAATTGTGATCCTTCTTTAGAACATTTTATACAGTGAACAGCGGGGGGATTTGCAACGTTTAAATTGGGGTCAGCTGACCCTACTTAGAGCCCCTGGGGTTTGATCAAGCTCTAACCGTCTCCCCATAGTAGCCAACGGACCCACAGGTGGATCCGAAGTGATATAAAGAGCTTACCTCGATCAATTCTCTTCATCGATATCACATTTTTTTCACAACTTTGCATGCTATACGATGCCACCATTTTTTTTCCAGAGACGGTAAACACGGCCGAAGTCACATCCAGTTTTCTCCAACTGGAGAATGTGTCATGTCCGGTTTCAACGCCGAATTTCCATACCATTGGTCGGCCAACCCAAAAAAATCCCCCCCCCCCCAAAATAAATAAATTAAAAAAATCTAATACATGAGAAAGGTCAAAGGTCAAAGATGGTGCCAAAATATCTCCAAATGGCCTAAACATATAGGTGTCCGCCTAAACATACCTGTACTAAAACAGGTACAAAGTTGCATTTGCTCACATTACTAGCATCGACTTTGGCACAAGTACTAATAAGACCCTGGAGTACTGATTCCTAGATGATTTGGGCTTGGTTATCAGGTTTCCAAGGTGATATTCACTGTAAAAGCTGTTGTTTTTTTAGGCGGAGACTGAATTTGAGATGTTTTATAATGTTCTAGCTCTATTTACTCTGACACAGTAACATAGATGTTGATTCTGACACTTCTACAGCCACCCCACAGGTGTTAGCTTTCATTTGATAACAAGATCATGATGAAGGCCCTTGTGATTGTGGAGATATTCTATATTCACTGTGGGCATGTCATTTCGAGCAGAAAACCAGAAAAATGAGGTGGATAAGATCTGGTTTTAATACCATTAGTACACTCCTCTTAGTCCTCTTAGTCCTGTTAGTCCTCTTACACTGAGGCGTCTCCTTTCAGTAACACTGCAGATAAGACCTTCCGTGATCCCCGAGGAATAGCAGCATGAACTCCAGCATGAAGACATCATTAGATAAAGGTTTGACAGCCCCATTGTTTATGAATGATTCATAACCGGGGAGTGGAGAGGTCCAAGGATACCGTCCATCTAGTGAATGTTGAAACGGGGTCTGTCTGTTCCTGTAGGAGGAGAGGGAGGGAACTTTGTGACTTTGCGACGGTTGCTCTTTCGATAGTTTCACGACACCTATTTGGAAAACCAACAGCTGTCCGTATTCCTTAAACAGGTGTCGCTTCATTCCGTGGGAGGCGGTTGGAGGTAGAACACACTTGTTCGAGGCCCTTCTATGCATTCAAATGAGCCCGTCCTACGATTCCTACCTCCACCAGGCTCCTCTGCTTCATTCACCTCTATTGATAATTAGATCTTATTTGATAATCCCCCTGCGGATGATCTGCAGATGCTCAATCTAGCAACAGACTAACTATTAGTATGTATTATTTTGGTCTGCAGAAACAATCCCCCAGAACATAGTCGTTTGTAGATTGGGTTCTGTACAGAAGGACTCTCACAGTGTTTTCCTCCAGGCTTTCCTCTTTTGGTGGAGGGGATCAAAGAGGAACGCCTGGACTTCCAGGAACAGTGCATGCTGGGTGATTCATGAGACAGCAGAGGAAGGCGAGCCTGTCTGCCTCGGAGGAGTCCACTCCCGCTGCTTACTGACGCACGGCCGTCCAGGAACGACATGACCCACCAGATGACTTACCAGGGCTGCGTCTCAATCCTCTCGAGCGGCTTCCTCCCCTCGTTTCCTCTCCTCGTCTCGCCTCCTTCATCTAATCGGCACTAATCTGATCAGACAGGACAGGCCACAGCAAGATGTCCGTCGCTGTCTGGGGATGTGGGTGAAGGAGTGCTGATGGGGGAGAGGGGAGGAGGCTGTTTTAGAGTATTGAGACACACCCACAGGCTCCCCTCATGAATGCTTGCATGATTGAGGTAAAATTCATGACCCAGAAATTATTTACCCATAAATAATAACTGATCTCCCCTGCTGTCTCTTTCTCCATTTTTCATTCCATCCATCATTTAAAAGAACACTGCAGATGGTTTATGTGGGGCTGCTGTGCTCTGCAGTCGACTAGCAGCCTAGAACATAAACAACAGAGAGGAAAATAAGGATTTTAGATTTGAAAGATAAATGCCATGCAGTCGACTCAAAGACGGGGACACTGACCCTGAACTAGATCTGGGAAGAAACCTGTGGAGGACGAAAGCACTGTCACTGTCTGAGTAACCTCACATCCTCTAATCTCTGAGATTCTGATTCGAATCTGTACTATCATCTCAAAGAATTCACGTGATATAATTCCTGGAAGAGGGGGTGGTTACACCTAGGCGAGATCAATATGATGAGATATCAACAGACTTAGTTAGAACTGTGATCTGCATCTCAAAACAACAGCAGCAGCAACAACAAGTCTGCTGTTTCAGCACCTGTGTACTCTCCCCTCTGCCACTCTCCACTAGATTGGTAATTCCTCTAAAGGTCATGGGTACATAAAACACAACACAAAACAAACAGGATAGGACATAGGTTTCTACTTACTCTTTACATTACCTGGGGTTGAGAGAGAGAGAGAGGGAGAGGGAGAGGGAGAGGGAGAGGGAGAGAGAGAGAGAGAGAGGGAGAGAGAGAGATAGAGAGAGAGAGAGAGAGAGAGAGAGAGAGAGAGAGGGAGAGGGAGAGGGAGAGAGACAGAGAGAGAGAGAGAGAGATAGATAGATGTGTGTGAAGTCTATTAGAGAGAAAGGTAGACCACTACATCATTCTACTTCAGGTAGAAATCCCCAATCTCTCTCCTGCCCCCTGGAGTGGCCAGACTGAGACACGAGCGTTTTAACTCTGCTTTCAACATGTTTAAAATATAGTCTTTATTTCAATAGTTCCGCAAAGCACGTCTTCTAGACTGCATTACTAGAAAATGTATGCAAGGCAAGATAAGATCAACAGAATGTATTAACAGGTTCCTTTTATTGAGAGTGAAAGTACAGTTTGATCTTAAAAGATCGGCATTGTTAAATTAGTTTAGCATATACAATTATGTATGTCTTTCTACATCGTTGCGTTTTTGCAAGAATGTAAGTGATATATTTTGGGGGGATTACAGCAAGACACACAACAATCCCATAATACTGCACTGCAACCTGAAACATAATTACAGCTTCCTCCTTGCCTGTCAAGGACCGTTACTGCCACCTGTTGGCATAAAGTGGTCATATACACAGAACTCTGTTAAAACTGTCAAAGATCATACAGGTGACTTTATTTCATACAATTATTTGGCCACACATGTTTCTGATTCAGAGGGAATATATTACATTATATACAGTTTATACTTTGTGTTTGTGTTTGTGTACTTTATCACGTCTTGCACTTTGTGTGTTGTGTCACTGGTGACTCCGACACTGTCGTTCCCCCCTCGATCGATTGATTGGCAAATCTGTCTGTCTGTCTGTCTGTCTGTCTGTCTGTCTGTCTATAGATACATACATGGTTAGGCTAGTCCAGTGAGCAGGGTTAGGTTCATTTAGAGAGCAGTCTTAGGTTAGTCTAGAGAGCAGGGTTAGGTTAGTCCAGAGAGCAGGGTTAGGTTAGTATGCAGACAGGAGAGCAACCAATGGTTGGGTATTCACAGCTTATGCAACACACATTGGGAATAAATCCTTAGTTAGTAGTTAGTAGTACACTGTAGATGGTTGTGTGTCCACCATCTAGATGGTTGTGTGTCCACCAGTACACTGTAGATGGTTGTGTGTCCACCGTGGTGTCAGGTGTAGATCCAGAGGTCCATGGGTCATGGGAAGGACAGCAGATTGATTTCATAGCAGCCGTCCACCTGCACAGAGACACAGAGACGTGGAGAACATCACAATGGCTACCAGGGTGAAGAGGCACTCAGACAGACACGACACCAACTGTGATGTATGTGTTTATTTATGTATTTATTTGACGGCAGACTAATGCAATAACATTGATATATGGACATTTCACAAGGCAGACGCATTGCACAGTGTGTGCTAATTGACAGTGTCCATCTCTCAGTAGAATGAAAGATCATTTAGAAGAATCGCTTTGACAGGGACATGAGCTAATAAACACAATAACACTGACTCACTGCCAAAGAATTTGGCACACTCACCACCTAGAGAGCCGTGTGTTTTATGCTGTGTTTACCTAGTAACAGCACTTTGATCGGCTCCAAATAATGCATCATCATTTATATACCACAAATTTACCCGTGGCACTTTAGAATGGTGACAATGGCGACTTTATGAGTTAACTAAATGGGCACTAAATTAGTTAATGCAAATTCTTGGATGGCTTATTGTGGTTTATTAGCCATTAGAGAACTGTAATGTGTGGAACATGGTTAGATTTCTAATTAGATGCAAATTAACTTGTTAGTGTGGCCTATATGGGTCTCTCCTGTTTTTTTTGGGGGGGTGTCTATGGTTTGGTGTTAGATCATGCTATTTGTATTGTATTTATTGTTTATATTGTTTAGTATTGTTTTTCTTCTGAAGCACTTTGCAACATGGGTCTATGTAAAAGTGCTATACAAATCAATGTCATTGACTGACTGACTGACAACAAGATGATGATGCGTCTGGACTTACGTCAAAGCGGCCGATGGAAGCGTTGGTCTGGTTGGTCTGCATGATCTCTGTCAACGCCCACATCTGCTGAATGCTGGAGGACACTGTGTGAGGGTCCGGGAGGCCCTGGGAACACACAGACCACACACTGCTGGGTTCTGTCTCACCAGACACATCGTGACGTTAGAATTATAAGGTTCTATCTCCTTTTTTTGTCAAAATTGAGTTTTTTACATAATCTGATCCATTAGGTGTTTATTAATGCCTGTGTGGTGTTATTTTTAAAATGTGGACATGTTTTAGTTAGTAATTCATAAAATACAAAGGTTCCATCTCACAAAACATAATGGAATGTAAAAACTTTCACGCTCAATATCTCTGAACTACCCTAAACGAAGATAGAACCTTATAATTCTGAGGTCACGACATCGCTGTGTCATAACCACGTCTCTGAAGCTGACAGGTTGGCTGATTCAAAGATTCTATTCTTAAGATTCTTACTTCCAAATCGGAACGTTCGTCGACGTGTGTGAGGTCAGACAACCAATCGGGAACGTCCGTCTCTGAATCCTGGGCGGGAAGAATGGAAATTAATGAATAGGAGTCATGGGGGTTCAAGTTACTTGAAAAAATACTTAAATCAATTAACTTACTATCCTCTAACCCTAACCTTTACCCTAACCCTAACATCAACCCAAAATATAGCCTTAACCCTAGCCCTAAACTTATCTCTTAACCTAACCTAAAATATAACCCTAACCTTAACTCTACCCTCGACTCTAACCCAAAACAAGCTGCTGCATGTCAGCAGAGTAACAGTTATATACAGAGATAGTTTGTTGATAGTTTGAGCAACAGTAGATCATCTATAAGAGACCATCCAAATAAAGTGTGACCAACAAAACAAAACTGAATGTATTGATATATGAGACCCCCCCCTTACTCAGTGACTCACCTCTTTCACAAAAGGGTGAATCTTGATGTCCTCGATGCTGAAGTTCAGCCAAGCTGACGAAGGCTGTCGCAGGATGAGTCTGACAGATGTCACGTCATCTGGCTCCACCAGCATCTAGCAGACACACCAGAAACAACCATGGGGGCTAAATACCGCCTGCGTAGATCTTTCACATGAGATTAAATTCTTCTTATAAAGAGCTGGCTAACTTCCAAAATGAGCTTTGAGCAAAAAAAAGATAAACCTGAGTCACGCTCAGATTGGATTCATGTGAATTTTATCTGCAGCTTATGGCAGAGTATGCATGAAAGTGGCATATGCTTATCTGGCATTGAGCAACACCACAATGTAGTGGACTGTACTGTAGACATGTATGTGCTTCAGCCAATCCCTACAACGATTGTTGTTATGCCATGCAAACATTGTGATAGGAGTAGGAGTCTTTTAATGTTATTTATCCCCCTCGTATATAGTGCTGCTTGAAAGTATGTCAACCCCTTGTGCAATCATAGATTCTTTTAGGTTTTACCATTAAATCTTTATTCAATCAGAACCAGTAATTTTTATCTGACATAACAGGTTTATATTGACTAATTACATATGTTGGTTTAGAGGGAATCATGCGTGTAGTAGGAAAACTAAATTATAAATAAATTAGTGCAGGTGCAAAAATAAGTGAGCCCCAAGTTGCCTTGGTTAAATCAAGTAAGTAGAATCAGGTGGGTAAATAATTGGGTACCAAATGAACCTGTGGAAGGAGAGATCTTTATAATGATGAATGATTTGAATGATTGAGAGATAAGAAACCTGGTCAGTTTTGTGTTATTCTGACCTAAATCCAATTGAGATGCTGTGGCAGGACCTGAAGTGGGCAGTTCATGCCAGACACCCCTCAAACCTCACTCAATTGGCTCACTTCTGTAAGGAGGAGTGGGCAAAACAGATGTCAGAGACTGATTAGTGGATATACGAGACGTTTACTCGTTACTGCTGCTAATGGAGGTGCCACAAGCAATTGACTGAAGAGGTTCACTTATTTTTGCATCTGCACTAATTTCTTTATACATTTCTATATAGTTTTCCTATTAAACGCATGATTCCCTCTAAACCAACATATGGAATTGGTATAAACCTGTTAGGCCTATGTCAGATAAAAAAAGACTTAGGAGGTTCTGATTAATAAAGATGTCATGGTAAAAACTAAAACAATCTATAATTGCACAAGGGGTTCACATACTTTCAAGCAGCACTGTATGTTTCTTTATTGGATAGAGACAGTGGAGAGAGACAGGGAAGTAAAAAGGGTGGGCATGTCAACAGGGCATGGGCCGGACTATTCCATAAATCAATGGCTATCAATTGCCCCTTTAAGCCAGGCTGCTGCACCCCTGCATGCTGCTGACCTGCTGTCTGTGTATGGAGATGTAGTCCTGGGACCCCCCCTCTGTGTGGGGGTGGGCCATCAAGCAGTGGTTCCGCAGACAGGTGGTCCACTGGGCCGGCCCCTCCTGGTCCGCCGGGCCTCGCCTCAGCAGACGCACCGTCAGGTGGGCAGTGTAGTAGTTCTTAAAGGAGATCTCCTGGATCTACCCAATCAATCAATCAATCAATCAATCAACCAAAGGTATTTGTAGAGCGCTTTTGACATCGACAAAGGTCTCAAAGTGCTTTACAACAAGAACAACACCAAACAATTGAAAATGTAAATACAATACAAACAATATGAACTAAAATACATGTTTGAGAACTAAACTAAATGTTTGTGTACAGTGTGTGGTCATGGTCTTAACTGACATCAAGGCACCGTGGCGGAGGGTAGTGTGGAGGCTTTCTTCCTGTCTGGAATGCACTCATGTGAGGCTGGTGGAGGTAGAAATCGGAGGACGGGGCTCATTGTAATGCATTAACGGAATCAGGAATTGGGTCACGAGTTTGATACCACTACTGCTTCCATTCCACACATTACAACGAGTCCATCCTCCGATTTCTACCTCCAACAGCCTCCCCTGGTCTAGTTCGGAAGCTGTCCACCATTTTTGGACAGATATGAGAACAGCTTTGTTAGGGATCCATTCAAACATATGAAAATGGCTCCTCACTTTGACAGCCTCTCCGGTTGGGAATGTGACATCTATAACTTGGACTCCAGCGCGACACGTGTCTGTTTTAGCGTCTCCAATCTGCAGGGTGACAGGGGGCTTCACCGTGCACGCCAGACCCTCCGCACTCATGTTGCCTCTGTGGAACGGAGATTCAGGGGTAGATGTATATTACAAGGAAACACTGTAGATAGTCTGGTATTTGGGTTGTTAAGAGCACATTTCGAAGCTAACTGATATGGTGCTGCAATAAGTCAGGGGCTGAGTTAGCATGGAGGGGAGCAAAGCAAACAGCACTACAGTAGCTCTATCAATCAACGATCAACATAACAAATCAAACTTTAGGAGAAACTAGGCAACAGTCAGGCCACAGCTCATTGATAAATATTGACAAATTAAACCAAACCCAAACTAAACTCCTTATACTTATAGCATTAGAAAGTAAGTAATGCCATTTGATAGGTAACTCCATGACGTTGTGAGTGGATATACTCAGATTAAAGTTCAATGAATAATAAAATGGAATAGAATGAAGAGGATAACAGTCAACTCATTAAGCTCATTACGTAATCATGCAGCGTGTTGTGGCCCAGTGATGCGCTGCCATATTAGGCGCTATGAGGACAAGTCAACATATCGTGACGTCAGAATTATAAGGTTCTATCTCCATTTTTGTCCAAATTTAGTTTTTTACATAATCTGATCCATTAGGTGTTTATTAACGCCTGTGTGGTGCTATTTTTTTTAAATGTTGACATTTTTTAGTTAGTAATTAATAAAATACAAAGGTTCCATCTCACAAAACATAATGGAATGTAAAAACTTTGACGCTCAATATCTCTGAACTGCCCTAAACGGAGATAGAACCTTATCATTCTAAACGGAGATAGAACCTTATCATTCTAAACGGAGATAGAACCTTATCATTCTAAACGGAGATAGAACCTTATCATTCTAACGTCACGATATTTCAGCACCATGGACAGCGCTCATCACAACCTGCACTGGAATGCTTTAACCAACGTGAACCAGACGTAGCATCCTAGCTAGCTATGCTAACCGCAGTTAAACATACAGTGTCAATCAATGCAGCAATGGCATGAACGAAGGGCTTTGTTCTTAGCTGTTCACTCGGTTACAGAGATAGAGATACATATCTCGTTATAACTTACTAGAATAGCTTTAGTTAAAAAGGCTGATAATGTAGCGACGTCAACATCTGCTACTTCCTGGATGTAACCAAGGCGACTCAGGAGCTTTAAAGGGCCAGCAGCACTAACATGGTGTCCAGGTTGTTGGCCGAGGTTGTTGTTCTAGCCCATCACTAACACATGCAAGTTCACTGACTAACCAACTGATCATGAATTGATTACGTGACGTTAGAATTATAAGGTTCTATCTCCATTTTTGTCAAAATTGTGTTTTTTACATAATCTGATCCATTAGGTGTTTATTAATGCCTGTGTGGTGTTATTTTTAAAATGTTGACATTTTTGAGTTAGTAATTCATAAAATACAAAGGTTCCATCTCACAAAACATAATGGAATGTCAAAACGTTGACGCTCAATATCTCTGAACTGCCCTAAACGGAGATAGAACCTTATCATTCTAAGCTCACGACATGCATCATGAATTGATTAGTTGATCGGTTGAGTCAGGTGGCCTATGCAAAGGCTGGGATGGAATAACAGCATGCAGTCTGTTCCACCTCTGCTGGCCGCTTGGCACCGCCATACAGGGACGTAGTCAGGGTTCGAGTTATGTGGGAGCCAATGGGAGCTGAGCTCCCATAGAGATGGTCTGAGGCTCTCTGAGCTCCCATGAAGGCAGTAAAATCAAAAATCTGTGCAGGTCGCTAATAATACATTACCACAACTATTATTTGATCAAAATGTCAATGTAATGAATATTATTTAATTTATATTATAAATATTGTAAAATAAACACGTTTTCCAAAAGAACTACGCGCACCATTAATCTCCTGTGAATGACAGTATGCCTTTGACTGCCTGCACTTCACCACCAAGACACCATGGGGCGCAGTAGAATATTGTGCAACAGCAAAAGGTTGATTAATCAGCTGTGCGGTAAACCGTTGGAACACACAGTGCACAGCTGATTAATCAATTAAACCAATAGAGTGAGACACCAGTTGCCTTTCAGGAAGTAGTGAGATCGTGCACCTAGCCTATTATTGAGAAGCAAACATTCATTCATTAGCTATACAGGAGTATATACATACAGTAGTAGCTACCATGCCGCCCAAAAAAAGGCCACTGCTGCCACTGGGTCATCTAGCCTAGAAATTTTCGGGTTTTTATCAAAGACAAATTTGACCCTCTCCCGTTCATCCAATCTTGGATAAAGAAAGGACATCGGACGTCAGCATCATGGGTTCCAGGACCGCGACCGCAGCCTACTGAAAACAGACCACTTTGGTCTATCTTGTCTCCGTAAAGGTAAGGTGGCTTTTACTTTTTACTAACCTAGTGTACTAACCTAATGTATTTTTCGCTCCTTCTGTATAGCAAAAATAACACAATGATTGGCCGAGATACATGTGTGACTATCGCTTTTATAGCTGTTGTTTCATGTGGGGCTGTTGATGTGGTGAAATGAGTAGCCTGCAGCTGTAGCGTCAGGATATGTTGGGATTTGAGGATGAGGATGATGTTTCGGTACCGGTACCGTTTTTAAAGTATCGATTTGTCACCGGTATCGAATAAAACCCAAACTGTACCCAACCCTAACTATATGTTTACATGCCAACTAATTAGCTAATTCATTTCTGTCATTTAGAGCTGAGGGGAGCAACAGAGAGACGGACAACAGGACAGCAACAGAGAGACAGACAACAGGACAGTAACAGAGAGACAACGGGAGAGGAGAGCAATAGAGACAGAACTGAATGCACTGAACCTTTTTTTTATTCTTTGCATTATTAACACTGTTGTGTTATTGTGTTATTAAAGTGTTTAAGTGTTTTATGGTAAAGCATTATGAGTGGTGTGTGTGTGCAGGGTGCTCGTGAGTTGTATATTTTGGGGAGGGGGGAGGCTTGTGTATGGGGGCGGGGGGTCCTCACCTAAAGGAGTAGCCTAGGGCCACTGACCACCTTAATCCGCTACTGCCTATAGCTAATTAAAACTTGTAAGTCCCATCGCTGTGTGGGCATGATTCGCGCGTGCATGAGAACATTTCGCACTGTTATTTTGGAGACCCCCACAGAGTTCAGCTTATAACTCGAACCCTGGACGTAGTGGTCGCTCTGATCGGTCAGGCCTCTTCTCTGTCCCAGCAGTGGAATGAGCTTCCGGCACTGTCAGGACGGCAGAGTCACTTCCTGTCTTCCACTGTAGACTAAAGACCTGTTGGGCTACACCTGGGCTCCTCCTCAGACCTCTCCACCCACTAACACCCTACATTACCACCCCTAACACCCTACACCAGGCCTATTCAATTAGCGGCCCACGGGCCGCATGCGGCCCAGACGCGACCCCCGATTGGCCCAGCCATAAAAGTAGAGAAAAACGTATTTCGCGAGTGTTCATACTGTAGCGAACGGAGACTTGGTAGTGTAACTCGCCCCATGCGGGAATCGAACCCCGATCTCCCGCATAAACGACGACCGCGCTAACCATTAGACCAAGATAGTTAACTCCCTTGGTGGAGCTGTTAACGGGCCTCATACAGGATCGTTACCATACAATAGTAGCCTACAGAACGTGAATATAACACCAGGGCTCTCAAATGTCACGCATTGGGCGTGGCAAGGTGTGACGTGTGAGCGTGTGAACAGTCAACCCAATCAGGGCATTGTTTAATATAACGTTGCTAGACACACTTTAACAAACAATGCCCTGATTGGGTTGACTGTTGCTAGAGCGTTATATTCACGTTCTGTAGGCAGGCTAGCTAGAAGTCCGATATCAACTCCAAAAATGTCTTCGACTTTCTCCACCCTGAAACGCAAAATTGACGATGAAAACCGTCGGTTTAACCCTGCCTGGACTGAAAAATACGTGTTTATTTTACCACAAAGTCCAAATGCCAAACCGATGTGTTTAATATGCAATGAGTGCGTTGCGGTACTTAAAGATTACAATATTCGGAGGCACCACATGGAGAAACACCCGACTTTCCGGGCCAACTTTCCAGAGGGATCTCAGGAGAGGGCTGCAAAAGTGCAGAGTTTGATTGCATCCTACAATCGGAGCTGTACAACGATGGTACGGACATGCACAGCCCAAGAGAGAGGTACAGCAGCATCCCTTCGTGTTTCCTGGATCTTAGCAAAGAAGAAAAGGCCATTCACTGATTCTGAAACCATGAAAGACTGTATGCTGGCCGTCATAGATGAAGTGATAATTGACAGCAAAATTAAAACGAGTGTGTCATCTGCTATTAAAAACGTTCCCCTGTCAGACACTTCAAACATTCGCAGGGTTGAAATTCTTGCTACAGATGTGTTTGAAACACTGTTAAAAGAACTGAAGAAAGCTGATGTTATGTCTATAGCAGTAGACGAGTCCACAGACAGAACCGATATCGCACAATTGTGCATATATGTCCGTTTTTTTGACGGCAAATGCTTCCGAGAGGAATTGCTCGGTTTACTGCCGTTAAAAGGACACACAACTGGCGAGATAGTCTTTAAGAACATTTCAGAATTTTTCAAAGACAATGGTCTAGATATGAAGCGTGTGGGAATGCTTGTGACGGATGGGGCTCCATCCATGACAGGGAGAGTAAATGGTTTGACAGCACGCTGGTCCGCTGTTGCACCTCAGATAACATCCTTACACTGCATTGTGCATCAGACGGTGTTGTGCGCAAAACTCAGCGGGGAGCTTAAAACAACAATGGACAACGTGATGGCTACAATTAATTTTATTCGCTCCACTTCGAGCCTCCAACATCGCTTATTCCGCAAGCTGCTGTCAGAAATGTCTGCTGAGCACCACGACCTGCTTTTGCACAACGACGTCAGGTGGCTGTCCAAAGGCAAGGCACTGGAGCGTTTCTGTGATCTCAGAGAGGAGATTACAACTTTCCTCCGCAGCAGCAAGCAAACGAAGGCAGAAACACACTTGAATCGCATACTGGACGACAACTTCATGGCTGATGTCTGCTTTCTGAGCGACATGTTCAAACACCTGAATGACCTAAATGTGGGGCTACAAGGCAGAGACAAAACTGTGATTGATCTTGTGGAACAGACGCGCGCGTTTCAAATCAAACTGGACCTTTTCGCGGCCGACTTGTGCACCGGCAGAATGCTGCATTTTCCAACGCTCCGCAAATGCGTCTCATCCCCGGCACAAATCACAGATGTGATGACTGATTTCATTGCGAGGTTGAAAGAGAACTTTGCTGGTCGACTGGATGGGCTTGCTCTGCCCGCAGAGGTGATGGGCTTTGCCAGAGACCCGTTCACTGCTGCAATAGAAGGGGACTTATCCACCAGAGGAAAGGGAGTGGTGCCTTCCATCGACGAGGGGAAATTCGTACTTGAACTTGTTGACATGCAGTCATCCTTAACCATGGCACAGGAGCTTCGCACTAATGGACCTGCGAAGTTTTGGAGTGATGTCAACGTGCACCAGTTCCCTAACATTAAGAAAGTAGCAATCCATGTGCTCAGTATGTTTGGATCAACATACACCTGTGAAGCAAGCTTTTCACACATGAACACAATAAAAAGCAGCTCTCGTTGTTCTCTGACTAACAGTACTCTTCACCAATGCCTTCGGATTGCATTGACATCTTATGAGCCAAATGTCACTGCTCTTGTTCAGAATAAAAAATGTCACTTCTCACACTAAGAAAGTCAGCGGGGTAAGATTAGATTAGATTAGATTCAATGTTATTGTTTAACTGTAACTGTAACTTGTTTAATTGTGCACTCAAGGCATTGATGGTTATTTTCATTCAGTTAAAAGCACTTTGTGATGTGCCTGGGTCAGCTATGACCAAAATGTTTATTTTACAAAAGGACTTTTTTATTTATTTGTATATGTACACTTTTTTATGCACTTTGAGATGTGCATGGGTCAGTTGAGACCAAAATTTTGTTGTTTTACCTAAAAAATTAAAAAAGTATTGATATTAGGTTCTGTTCAATTACAGCTCTTTTATTGTGTTCAGCTATGACCAAAATGTTTATTTTACAAAAGGACTTTTTTTTTATTGGTATACTACTGTACACTTTTTTATGCACTTTGAGATGTGCATGGGTCAGTTGAGACCAAAATGTTGTTGTTTTACCTAGAAAGTGAAAAAAGTATTGCTATTAGGTTCTGTTCAATTACAGCTCTTTTATTGTGTTCAGTCAAGTCTTTTTGACGTGCCTGTGTCAGATGTTACCTAATTTAAAAGGAAAACTATAAATAAACTGCTTGTATTTCATTAGGCCTACATTCATTTGTGTTGGTTTGAAATGTGTCATTACCTGGTGCCTAGGCTACTGGTCGCTGAAAATGTCTGGCCCAGCAAAATTTCTTGGTTTTCAAATCTGGCCCAACTGAATTTGTAATTGAATACCCCTGCCCTACACCCTCTATCATCCCCTTCTCCTCTCCTCATCCTCCTCCTCCTCAGACCTCTCCACCCCCTTAACACCCTACATTACCACCCCTAATGGTCGCAAGGTCGGCAGTTCGACGGTTTGAACCCCGGCTGGCCAAGTGTCGAGGTGTCCTTGAGCAAGGCACTGAACCACTAACTGCTCCAGGCCGACCCCTTGCCTAGAGCATAAACATATCAAATTCCAACAACTGACTGACAACTTGATTGCATGGCAATAAAACAATTATTATGTTATTATTATTACTTGAACAAATGCATTTATTTGAGGTCTCTCTGGATAAAAGTATCTGCTACATGAATTAAATGTCAAATGTAAATGTAAACATCCAGTTCTAGGACCAGGGTTGATGGCAACTGACTATCAGGAAATGTGTAGTAAAACATATTGATCAGGTTGATTCCCGATTGGATAAGAGGCTCAAATGGAATAAAATACTTATTGGTCACACCAGTCATGACAAGCAGGAGCCAGCAGGGGGCAGCATTGCTCCATGGATAGGAGGGGGTCTGAGGGTGAGTGATGAGGTATACCCTTCATAAACACAGCCAGAGGTGTTGTTGCTGCTGCTACTGTTTATCCACACAGATGTCTATGAATGGGCACAGTGCATGAATCATACTGGCCAGAGGTTCCATCATTCATAAGTATCGACCGATTGATTATGAAGGGCAGTTACTATTAGAGATGCTCCGATCAGGGTTTTTGGTGCCGATCACCGATCACCGATCACTGGAATCAGTGATCTGCCGATCCGATATCACCGATCACCGATCACAGCGTCGAAAATGGCAATTGAAGCATTCTATTTATTGTGTAGCATTATTTATGTTTTAAATTATTCTTAACACCATTGACATTGTATATTAAGTATTTAAATGAAATTAGGAGATGAGAAAGTATCATGAATTGACGACCATCTGTTTTATTGAATTCACAACCACCTGTAGCTTACTTCAGGAAAAACAAATAAAATGTGAAAATAAAAATCATAATAAATAAAATGTACACTGTCACATCAAATGTGCAACATTCCACTCGAATGAGAGGAACTAGGGGCTCTTAGAGAACTTGGAGCTTATACTGTAACTGTAGCTTTCCTGAGGAACAATAAACATACCCAAACTAAACTGCAACATAAACAGGCTATAGCCAAATATAAAATACTGTTTCAAGTCAGTCAGTTTCAAGTCATATTTAGGAGGAGATAAGACAGCAAGTCAGCAATAATCAATAAAACAAAAAAACAAAACATTGCACCTAAGGAGATTTCAGACTCAAACCTTACTTCTGATTAAGCAGCATCACTGGCAGATTAGCCTTGAGAAATACAAGCATCTCAGCGTTTTTGGCACTCAGCCTGTTCCTCTTATCATCTAAAATAATATTATGTCCTGCTGCTGAAAAGTCGCTCGCTATCTACACTTGTGCAAGGTGCACAGAGGAAGACCTAAAACTCACGCGCTAATAGTTGTTGTTGCTATGGGCCAAGTGACTTCCTGCTCACGGGGTCACATGACGTCGGTGAACACTACCTACACTACGCTCGTGAAGTCGCGCTGGAACTCTGACCAGCACTCGTGGAACGCCTCTCGTCCAATCAAAGCACTCGGTCCCTTTATGACGTCGAGCCCAGTGTGCGCTTCGGCGCTCTCTGAGCGAATCGACGAACGCAGCAAATGCCGTATGATATTCGTGGTATTGAAAGACCTTGCGTGCGTTCCTCCGCAAGGTATTTCTTTTGAGCAGACATTACAAACGGCATATTTGTTGTCTCTTTCCGACACTGTGTAATATTTCCAGACTGGCGACGCCATTTTGTAAACTGATCGGTCATGTTTGATCGGCCGTTTTGAGAACTCCGATCAAAACCGATCAAGGCCATATCGGCCGATACCGATCGGCGCCGATCAGATCGGAGCATCACTAGTTACTATATTTTTTTTATGCCAGATTTAGTTTAATGAACATTATGGTAGAGATAGACGTCGGAGGATGGGCTCGTTGTAATGCATGGAACGGAATGAGGACGGAATGAACACACGTGAACGCCGGTTCTCTGATTTCTACCTCCGCCGGCCTCCCCTGATGCAAATGGCCCTCCATTCCTCTTCCTCTCCCTCTCCCTCTCCCTCCCTCTCTCTCTCTGTCTCTCTCTCTCTCTCTCTCTCTCTCTCTCTCTCTCTCTCTCTCTCTCTCTCTCTCTCTAAAGTCTGCCAATCGAGGATCAGTCTCAGCTTTCAAATCCAGGCTAAAGCCCCACTATTTGGCCCTATCTTTCTCAGAAGAGCAATACCCCTTACATTACACACACACACACACACACACACACACACACACACACACACACACACACACACACACTCACTAACTCTGTTTATCGTTTTCTGAGGGAGGAGAGTGTTTCCTGAGCAACCCTGTCTGTTCTACCATGGGCCTTAAGCAACAACAACCCAGCCCCAGATGGCACAGCTCAGTCAGCCAGCCCAGCCAGCCCGCCCAGCATACCATGTCCAGCCCAGTCCAGCTCAGCCCAGTCTAGCCCAGCCAGTCCAGTCCAGCCCAGTCTAGCCCAGCCAGTCCAGCCCAGCCCAGTCCAGTCCAGTCCAGTCCAGTCCAGTCCAGTCCAGCCCAGCCCAGTCCAGTCCAGCCCAGCCAGTCCAGTCCAGCCCAGCCAGTCAGTCAAGTCCAGTCTAGTCCAGTCCAGCCCAGCCAGTCCAGTCCAGTCCAGTCCAGTCCAGTCCAGTCCAGTCCAGTACAGACAGTCCAGTCCAGTCTAGCCCAGCCAGTCCAGTCTAGTCCAGTCCAGTCCAGTCCAGTCCAGTCCAGTCCAGTCCAGCCCAGCCAGTCCAGCCCAGGCCAGTCCAGTCCAGCCCAGCCCAGCCAGTCCAGTCCAGTCCAGTGCAGTCCAGTCCAGTCCAGTCAGCTTAGTCCAGACGGCCTTGCCAACCCAGGCAGCCATGTCTTCAGAGTGGTTTTATCTGGGAGCGCCACACTCCTGCTTAGGTCCTGACAGCCTCTCCTCTCATCAGAGGATCCAGATCATAGTCCGCTCCTGCAGCACCAGAACAAAGCGGGTGGATAATACACACCCCTGAGAGAGACGCTGCTGCGCTTCTGCCTGCGAGGCCCGGCGAGGCCCAGCCAGGAGTATAGTACACCTCAGAGGAAAAGACGAAACACAAAAGAATGTTGAAGTTGAATTTGTTTCTTGAGAGAGAGAGAGAGAGAGAGAGAGAGAGAGAGAGAGAGAGAGAGAGAGAGAGAGAGAGAGAGAGAGATGTGTGTGCAGTCTATTACAGAGAAAGGTGGACCACTACATCATTCTACTTCAGGTAGAAATCCCCAATCTCCAAGACACAGAGAGGGAGAGGGAGAGGGAGAGGGAGAGGGAGAGGGAGAGAGAGAGGGGGGGGAGAGAAAGAGAGAGAGAGAGAGTCTCTAAATGAACTTCTTCTTGTTTGGTATTCAGAGAACATCGCCTCTATAGCCTCTGCCACTGGTGACCTTCTTTTAATGTTCTCGTGAATGGATATTTAAGGGTATTTGTTGGGACAAATATGTAAATGGGCTTATTCCATGTATTGCCTTAAAGCGTAGCGATTATTTAAGCAAGCAATTGTTGAACACTAGGTCTACATACAGTTAGACATGTTTGGGTGGCAAACAGTACATGTCCTAGGTAGAGGACAGGGGAGGCTGGTAGAGGTAAAAATCGGAAGGATGGCTCATTGTCGTGTTAGATACCATTCCTCATTTTCGTTCCATGCATTACAAATGAGCCTGTTCTCTGATTTCCACCTACACCAGCCTCCCCTGGTAAAGGAATACTCCAGAGCAGACATAATCACTGTATTCAACAGACAGGAGAAATCAGTCTCTTTTTAAATTTATTTTTATGAATGTGACTACATTATAAACCATCGGATATTCGGTAGCGAGGTGCATTATAAGTTCACGCAAAACCTCCCAGAAAGAACAGGACGGGAGGGATGTATTTATGTCCTAGTGCACTGGTTTCACGCCCAGGAGGAAAACGTTATGAATAATTGATAGTTTCCCAGTGTAGCAAGGAAATTCTGCGTATTTATCTAGGTCATTTGTGATTGCACATTTTCTCAAGTGTTACTGGATACTAACAGTGTTTTAGAGGTATTTGCATACAAATACCCACGGTAGCTCTGGACAAAGCGGAAGTGGTTTGGTTTGGTATTTGTGTGTTGGTTTGTGTGTTTGTGTGTTGGTTTGTGTGTTGGTTTGGTGTTTGTGTGTTGGTTTGGTGTTTGTGTGTTGTTTTGTGCGTTGGTTTGGTGTTTGTGTGTTGTTTTGGTGTTTGTGTGTTGTTTTGTGCGTTGGTTTGGTGTTTGTGTGTTGGTTTGTGTGTTGGTTTAGTGGTTGTGTGTTGGTTTAGTGTTTGTGTGTTGTTTTGTGTGTTGGTTTAGTGTTTGTGTGTTGGTTTGGTGTTTGTGTGTTGGTTTGGTGTTAGTGTGTTGTTTTGTGTGTTGGTTTGGTGTTTGTGTGTTGTTTTGTGTGTTGGTTTGGTGTTTGTGTATTCTGTCATTCTGCTTCTCTCCCAAGGATTGTCTACCTTCCTCTCCTGATCGTCTGTCTTGCTGTATTCTTAGTTCAGCAAACAGTAAACATGAGGGCTTGTGGTGTTGTACATTTTCAGGAACACATTGTTATCTACAGAGACAGGCCTAGTCAGTGTGCGAATTAAATCACGGTGTGCGGGGGAGCCCAGGGATTAAAGCAAAAAAAAAAAAAAAAAAAACTCCTGACGGAAAAAAAAATTCAGGCCAGATCGGGGCCGGTGGCTTTCCGTGCGCAAAGCGCGCGTGCGATTTTCCGTTCTACGTTCTAATGCTTTGACTTTTCTTTCGAAAAATGTGAATACATTTCCGCGTTGTCGAAAATCAATGACACATCGCTAGTCAACTAACACGGCTTGTTTTATGAGCCTGCTAACAATGTAAAGTAGTGTTGTAGTTAACTAGGTAGCAGTCCAATCCATTACGTTGCAGTATTTTGGCTTGACTAGCAAGTTTGTGTTGTGATTCTCAACAACGTTGAAACGTAGTTTCACCCTTTTCCATATTTTTGAATAATAAATGTGTGGACTGACGATGTAGCGCAGCCTAACTTATTCTAATAATTATTTAACATAGTTTTATTGTGATAATTATTCCCCCCTCCTCCCAGACTTACAAGGTCACATTATTATTGGATTGGTGCATAAAAACCTTGAGAACTGCCGGATTAAAGTGACGTCCATAATAATAATAAATAATAATAATACATTAGACTTATAGCGCTTTTCTAGACACTCAAAGACGTCCATATCACCAGATAGCCAACAAATAGTGACCGATGGGAGATGGCAGGTTTTTTTATTATTTTTGCGCCGATTTAGTTGTCAATGTTTTTCATAAAATTAAACTGCATTTGCTTTGTTACTGTTCACATGTGTGGTGCAGTCACATTCACATAGCCTATAAGTAAACATTAAGTTTGAATTATTTACTGAGCTGGCGTTACTTTTTTTAAACCACACACCGCATGTCGGCTATTTCAGCAGCACGCACCATGTCCACCTACTTATCACTATGAGGGGTTCAGCGTCAGTGCACCCCGCTCTGTTACCTTCGCATAGTTGTAGCCAATAAAGGCCTATATGTAGGCTATATAGGCTATTATATATCATTTATATACCTAATACCAACATCAAAATAGATTGTATGCCTCTACAAATCATATTACACCAGGTAAAATCCGTCACAACTTGGAATAAATCCATCGCAATTTGGAATATTTTAGAGCTCCCCCAAAATTTCACAAACCATGTTTCCAGGGGAGCTCATGTCACCACTAGGGGAGCTATAGCTCCCCGAGCTCCCCCTTATTTCGCACCCTGGGCCTAGTCCAGGGGAGGCTGACGGAGGTAGAAATCTGAGGACATCCTCCGACATCTACCTCCACCAGCCTCCCCTGGTAGAGGAGTCATGCTATTTACCCATGGCTATACCAAATTAGATACATAGCTTGGGGTATCTATATTGCAAATAAGGAAGTCAAATCCCTACAGGCCCCCATACATTCCGTACATTCTAATCTGTTAGCTCGTATTAGAGGCCATTTATACAGTAAAGAGTCTAACATGGAGTCCCATCGCCCCATGGGTTGATTCCAATAAAAATAAAATAAAAAAGATCATTCTAAACCTCATTAAAGCAACAAACAGAACAACGCCTTGGGCCCTCGGCGTCCCTGACTCAGTAATGATCACTATCTGGCAAAATAACCAGTGTGAAAGACCCTCCAGACATGACAACATATCCATCATGGTTACTTCTTCTTCTGTGAAATACCCTCCAGACCGTACACAATCAACATCACGGGACCTTCTTCTGTGATATACTGAACATGTTTTACGGCTGGTAATTAATTCTCTGTGATATACCCTCTCACACCACACACGGGTCAGCTGGCGGGGTTGAGGGTGGGGTTGAGGTGGGGAGGGTAGAAGAGGGGAGGGTAGAGGAAGGGAACGGAAGAGAAGGTAGAAGAGGTGAGGATAAAGGAGGGGGGAGTAGAGGAGGGGTGGGTAGAGGAGGGGAGGGTAGAGGAAGGGAAGGGAAGAGAAGGTAGAAAGGGGGAGGATAAAGGAGGGGGGAGTAGAGGAGGGGTGGGTAGAGGAGGGGAGAGTAGAGGAGGGGAGGGTAGAGAGGAGGGGTGGGTAGAGGAGGGGAGGGTATAAGAGGGGAGGGTAGAGGAAGGGAAGGGAAGAGAAGGTAGAAAGGGGGAGGATAAAGGAGGGGGGAGTAGAGGAGGGGTGGGTAGAGGAGGGGAGAGTAGAGGAGGGGAGGGTAGAGAGGGGAGGGTATAAGAGGGGAGGGTATAAGAGGGGAGGGTAGAGGAAGGGAAGGGAAGAGAAGGTAGAAAGGGGGAGGATAAAGGAGGGGGGAGTAGAGGAGGGGTGAGTAGAGGAGGGGAGAGTAGAGGAGGGGAGGGTAGAGGAGAGGTGGGTTGAGGGGGGGTGGGTAGAGGAGGGGGGAGTAGAGGAGGGGAGGGTAGGGGAAGGGAAGGGAAGAGAAGGTAGAAGGGGTGAGGATAAAGGAGGGGTGAGTAGAGGAGGGGTGAGTAGAGGAGGGGAGAGTAGAGGAGGGGAGGGTAGAGGAGACGTGGGTTGAGGGGGTGGGTTAGAAGACACGGTTCCTTTGGTGTGAGTCAGTGGATGGGGAAGCTGGTGCCAACACAAACAGATGTTCTCCTGATCTCCTCTCAGAGGCTGCCTCTTCATCGCCACTGCCACCCGTGCTCTCCCGCCAGCCTCCGGCGACAAAATAAATCTGCCAGCTTCTGTCTCATGTATACCGCCTGCACTGGACACTGAACCATGTGCGTGGGTGTGTGTAGGTGTGTGTGTGTGTGTGTGTGTGTGTGTGTGTGTGTGAGTGTGTGTGCCTGTGTGTGTGAGTACTGTGTGTGTTTGACACAAAGACATGAGACAAACCAAGCACCACAAACAGCAGAGCCGGCAGTAACTGTCGGCCTTGTACCTGGTGACATGTAGCTACACACAGGAAAAGGCTGGTGGTAGACATCATTACCTTGATAGGACATTACCTTTCTATTATTGCCTGCCATTTTACCTTCCTCTCTTCCTCTGAGTGTTTCTACTGTTACCCTGGTGGTTCCTGTCTGTCTGTCAGTCTGTCTGCCTGTCTGTCTGTCTGTCTGTCTGTCTGTCTGTCAGTCTGTCTGTCTGACTCTCTGTCTGTCTGTCTCTCTCTCTCCCTCTTACTCTCTCTCTCTCTCCCCCCCCCTCTCTCTCTCACTTCGATTACATTTCAATTTAAAGGGCTTTATTGGCGTGGGAAACATACGTTTACATTGCCAAAGCAAGTGTGAAGATAAAAAGCAAACCAACAAATGATGTAATGTATGACTAGAATTAAACAGAGCTGTAATATATATGTACATACAGCTGCTAGTGAAAAGAGCAACCAGTAGGCAAAGTCATTTTTCTGTTTTTTACATGTGCTTTTTATATGTACAACTACAGATTGTAAGCTTTCAAATGAAGTGTCATACATTGAAATAGGAAACAAATTGAAGACGACATGAGTATTTGAACGTTGCTACACTTGAAATCACTAAGCAGAGAAAAGGTCCCTCAAAGATCTGGAGCTTTTCACACTTCTGCACAGCCAGGTATTGGGCGGTAACAACAGCTGGTTAAAACCACCCCCAACCGCTCCCCCTCTCGATTGACAGCTGTCAGCTATCAATATCTGTCAGTGTTAGTCACTGGGTCAGATAGCTATAACTAACATTATTACCTAGCATGGTATTACCTAAGTTAATTAGCCAGCTTATTATAATGGAGGCTTTATGGTTGTTGTAACTGTTATTCTTTTAATGATACAAAAAAGTCTTCAATCAGAATCAGAATTTATTTTACAGTACACAAGAATAAAAATCTTTGGCTTTGGTTTTTCAACATTAGCTTTGCAGCAAGGTACATAATCACAATAATAAGTAAATAAATAAATAAAGTAATGATAAGTAATACAGTTTTCTGAGGTGCTGTGGAGTCTGGTGGGCATGTGGTGTCTTTTGCCTCATCTGAACAGACATATTGGGTGGAAGGGGAGATGGGGGCAGTTGAAAAGAGCTGGGGAGGAAAGGTGTTTGTGAACAACGGTGAGAATAGATCCAGGGGGGTGGCGATTCGGGTGAAAAAGGGGGTAGTGCAAAAGTTGAGGCAGACAACAGATGAGGACAATGGGAGGGTGATAGGGCTTGAGTTTGAATATTTGGGGAAGAGCTACAGGGTGGTGAATATATACGCACCAAATGAGGATAGGTTATCTAGGAGGATAAGTTATTTTTTTTAAGGGTTGAGAGGGAAGTGCAGGGATGGTTGAGAGGGAATGTTTAGGGGTGATTCTTCTACGGGGGTGCTATTTGGTGTAAAGAGTGAGATGGGAATTATTGACATTTGGAGAGAGAGGAATCCTGCTAGAAAGGACTTCTCTTGGAGGCAGGTGGTGGGAGGCAGAGCTGAAACAGAGCAGGGTTGATTTAATGTGGGTATCAGAAGGGACGAGGGAAGGCTTCAGCCAGGTGAGGTAAGGATGAATACCCTGAGTGATCATGCAGTGTTAGAGTGTGTGTTGGGTGTGGGGGTTGAACGGAGGGGGGGGGGGGGAGTGTGGGGTTTGAATGCAGATTTTGTAAAGGAGGAGAAATATAGGAGGGAGGTAGAAAGGTGTGTGATGAGGGAGAATGAGCGGAGTATGTATGAGTAGGATACAGGGATGTATGGGAACATTTAATGGGGGAGATTAAGAAGATTAGTATGAGATATGGTAGGAATAGGAATAGAATAGAGAGGGAGAGGGAGAGGAGGTTGAGAGAGGAATTGAGGAGGGGGGCTGTATGTTAAGGCTAGGGAAGATTTGAAGGAGTTTGAGGAGAAGAAATGCAAAGGGGTGATTGTTAGGAGTAGGGCAAGGTACGCATTGGAGGGCGATAAATGTACAGGTGGTTTTTTTAGGGTTAGAGAATGTGAAACAGAGAAGGAACTGTATAGTAAAGTTAGAGGGGGAGAAGGGAGAAAAAGTTAGTGATTTTGTTACAGACCCCTTTCAATATTGAACACAGATTATACGATTTTAGCAAGGGTGTTAGCAAATAGGATGAAGAGGGTGATAGGGAAAGTTGTAGGGAAGACACAGGCTTATAGTATACCAGGCAGAGATATAGTGGACACAGTATGCAGTATTAGGGATGTGATAGAGCATATGAAAGTTAGTGGAGGGAGGATAGTGGTTGGTTTAGATTTGAATAAAGCATTTGATAGGGTGGATCATGGGTATTTATATAGAGCGCTAGAGAGATTTGGTTTTGGAGATCGGATGATAGGGTGGGTCAGGAGGATGTATAGTGAGGCTAGGAGCTGCGTGAAGGTGAATGGGATTCTTACAGATAGCTTTAGGGTGTCTGCTATCGGCTTTGCTATATTCACTGTCAGCAGAGCCGTTAGCATCATATATGTATAGCACAGAACAAAGGGATCAGAGGGATCAGTTTGCCAAGAGGTAAGGTGAGTGTGTTAAGCCAGTATGCCGATGACACAACAGTGACAGTGAGGGACAAAGAAAGTGTGAGGGAGGTGATGGAGAGTGTGTAAGAGTATGGTAGGGCATCTGGGGCAAAGGTGAATGTAGAGAAGTTGGAGATAATGTATATAGGTATGGAGAGGAAGGGAAAGGAAGGATTACTTTAGAGTGTTAGGGATAAATCTAGGTATATAGAATCCAGAGAAGGTAGGGACATGGAGGGAGAAGGGATATTGCCGAAGGCTAGAAAGACGTTAGGGTTATGGAGGTTGAGAGGGCTGAATCTCAGAGGGAAGGTGGTGGTAGTCAATGCACACTTGACGTCCAAATGTGTGTATGTAATGGGTGTGTTGGATGTGCCAGAGTGCTTAGGGAGGTTGAGAGGATGGTGAATGAGTTTGTTTGGGAGGGGAAAGGGATAGGGATTACACGGGAGGTATTAGAGAATGAATGTAAGGATGGAGGGTTGGGGTTGATGAATCTGGAGGTGAAAAAGAAGGCTGTGAGGGTGAAAAGGATGGTGAAGTATCGATATGGGGGTGGAGAGTATGCATGGGAAATATTGCTGCCTGAGGCCATCAGTAAGAGTGGAGGGTGTGGGGAGAGTGGGGTGTATATGAAGACGAAGAAGGAGATGTTAGAGGGAGTAGCACCTTTCTACAGGGAGGTTTTGGAGGCGTGGAGGGAGTTTCTACCACGGGTGTCTTATGAATGTGAGACAGGTGTGGGAGCAACCAGTGCTTTTAAACCCAAGGATAAGGTATGAGGGCAAGGACTTGTATGATAGGGTAATGATGAATGAATGAATGAATGGTCTTTATTGTCATTGCTATAGTACAGGTACCAAACAACGACATTAGGAGGGGGGGCTCCCCTGGTGCTAGGAAAGAAAAAAAAGAAAAAAACAAAAAACAAGAAGGGAAAGGAGCTGGTTTACATAAATAAAGGCTATGTACACTATCCACTATACTATACTGTACAGATAGACGACTAGGGTTGTCATATTGCACATAGTGTTATTGCACATTCATTTAAAGTGTCGCACATTCATTTAAAGTGTCGCAGTTTGCAGGCTTGAAATGTACATATTTGTGCCTCAGCACTACACCTGATTTTTTCAATCCAGCAGCTGCCATCAATCCGTCCATCAATCCGTCCAGACTGTCCAGGGCCCAGAACCTAGGTCTTTGCTGTGTTCAGGGCCTGGATGGCCCTGGGGTAGAAGCTGTGCTTCAGTCTGTTTGTCCTTGCGGCCATGGGGGCTGGGTTGGGAAAGGTGAGGGATTTGGTGTATGAATTTGTACCGGGATTTATGCCTGCAATGGTGGTGGTGGATGTAGTAGAGGAAATGGGAGATGAGATGTGCGAGGGGGTAGCGAGGAATATGTTAGAAAGGATTAAAGAAGGGATGCCAGTGGAGTGGAGGGCGATGGTGGATAGGGAAGTGGAGGAGGAAGGGGAGAGAAGAGAGGTGAGGTTCTTTATAGGTGAGGGGGATGTCAAAATGAAAATGGGAGGTGTGAAGAAAAGGATGATATACAGGATACCGAGGAGGCCGGCTTCAGAGAAAGTATGAGAGAGAGAGTATTTCCAGAGATGAGGGTGGGAAGGGTGTGGGAGAACTTGAAGGTGAAGTGGAACTCCATAGAATGTGAGGGGATGGATTTCTTCACTGAGGCACAATAGGATTTCTAACAATGTAATTATAAGTAAGTTCGAGGCAAATGTTGATAGGATGTATGATGTATATGGGGAAGCAGTGGAAACATTTATGCACCAATAAGTGGAGTGTGGGAGACTGGGGGTTATATATGGAGAAGATTAAAGAGCTGATTAGTGGGAACTGTGAAGGAGGGTATGTGGAGGCGATGGATTGCAAGGAGCTGTGGTTGTTTGGGGTGGTGGGTAAATAGAAAGGGTGTAATGTGGATTTGTTGAATTATGTATCGAGTCACGGGAGGTATGCGGTCAGGCTGAGAAGGAATGTGGCTCATTATGAAAAGAGGGTGGTGGATGTGTGGGATGTGTTTAAGGCTCTGGTGTGAAGGGATGGAGGTATGATAAGGATGTATGTGGGGAAGGGGGACATTTGAGAAGGTGTTTGGGGAAGGGAGAACCTTTATAACTGTGGGGGAGGATGGAGGGTTGGTTTATGATTTTGAATGAATTGTTGTGTGTTTTTGTTGTTGTTGTTGGTTTGAATTGTTGTGTTTTTTATTTTATTTAATTTTTTATTGGTTTGAATTGTGGTTGTATATTCTCTGTTCAGGGCCAAATAGCATTCTATTTTGCGTTGGATTTTGGTTGATTCTTTCCAATGTGTCAGGTATTTTTCTTTTTCTTTTCGTCTAATGGGGTTTCTGTCTGGTTGCTGGAACAGTCCCAGAACCAGCTGGCTGAGGGGGCATCTCCCTAGAGTCTCCCTGTAAGTAAGGGCTTTGTTGTGGAGCGTGTTAGGGTCACCTTCTTTTAGGTGAAATTCTTTTGAAATGTTATAATTAGTGGGTATCGTCCTCTCTCTCTCTAGACGTAGTTCCCAGTAGGAGATCTCAGAGCATCTATCATAGATAGAGGAGGTCTCAGAGCATCTATCATAGATAGAGTCCATCAGAGTTCATCAGTGAGGCTGAGGTCTGATGTCTGCACATCTCTCTCTCTTCTACAGTTAACAACGTCTCCTTCTCTCTCTTTTAAAACCTCCTCTCACACACACACACACACACACACACACACACACACACACACTGTACGCGTACGCCATACACACAGACACACGCACACACACACACACACACACACACACACAGACACACAGACACACAGACACACACACACACACACACACACACAGACACAGACACAGACACAGACACACACACACACACACACAGACACAGACACAGACACAGACACAGACACAGACACAGACAGACACACACAAACACACACATACACACACACACACACACACAGACAGACACAGACACACACACAGACACACACACACACACAGATACACACACACACACACACACGTTGACAGGTCGGCGCCGTGATGCCAGAGAGAACGCTTGAAATACTTCATCCCACGTCACCGACGACTCCATCTATCTCCTGTGGCAGAGTGAGTCTGACGCAGCTCCTGTGGGAGAGGAGGGAGCGGAGGGGAGGAGGGAGCGAAGGGGAGGAGAGAGCGGAGGGGAGGCAGGGAGGAGGAGAGGATGAGGGGAGGCTAACATTAGCGTAGCGATGGGCAGGCTAATGAGATGTGAGAGGTGAGAGACGGGTTTATTAATTCGTTCCGACGGCCGCTGCTCCCGCGGTTACTCCGGAGAGATTGCCCTGTGTGTGCTCAGCCACGGCGTCGCCGAGGCGCCACGTACCCTCTGGGTCGGAGGCCTTCATCATCCTCATCTTCATTTTCAACTTCGTCATCGTCGTTGTCATCATCACCACCGTCATCATCATCGTCACAAACATCTTCGAAGAGATGTGAGGCCATACATCACAACTCATGGTCATCTGCAATCCCAGGACAGGTCATTCTAGGACAGGTAAACGTAGGGCAGGTAATCTTAGGACAGGTACTAGGACAGGTGCTTTGAGTTGCATTTCGTGTACGAAAGGCGCTATATAAATAAAGCTTTACTTACTTACTTACTAGGTAATCATATGACAGGTTAGAACAGGTAAACAACACCAGAGTTAAGAGCTAGGCCTTATTTGGCTGGGCTACGGTACGGTAGGTGTTTGGAAAGCAGGAAGCTTGGGTTCGACACCTGGAAGATCCCAGCCTATAGGGAGAGTGATAGAGTGATAAAGAAAGAAGTAAATAACCTCCCTCCCTCCCTCCCTTTCTCTCAGGGTATTGTCCTCCCCTCCTCCTCCCCTCCATCACCCTCCTACGGTAAGCCTCTGGTAGTTGACTGTAATACAAGGCCCTGCTGATGTTTTATGGGGGTTTTCTGGTCTTGAATAGTTGTAAATCTGGTGCCAGCGCCGTTCCCCCTCCCCCCCCCCCCCCTCCCCTCCCCTGTCTCCGTAGCCAGGCTTAATGGTCTGCCACCTGCGTCAACCCCCAAAAAATCGATCCTAGTCTCCGTCCTCCATCTTGCTTTAACCCCGGCCCCTTCATAAGTCATCCCACTTTTATGTCTTAAAGGTACAACCACCCCCCCTCCCTTCCGCTTCTCTCCTTTCTTCTCCTCTCCTCCTATTCTTTCTTCTCCTGTCCTATTCTTTCTTCTCCTCCCCTCTCTTTCCCTCCTCTCCTCCCCTCCCTTCTCCTCTTCTCCTCTCTTCTCTCCTCCTCTCCTCTCCTCTCCTCTCCTCCTCTCATCTCCTTCCCTCTCCTCTCGTCTCCTCTCGTCTCCCCTCTCCTCCCCTCTCCTCTGCTTTCTGCTTTCTACTCCTCTCCTATTCTTTCTTCTCTTCTCCTCCCCTCTTCTCCCCTCCCCTCCCCTCCCCTATTCTTCCTCCTCCTCCACCCCTCCCCTCTGTGCCACCGTTCCAGAATGGAACATTCCATCCTCCGTCTTCCCACAAAAGGCTACAAAACAAGAGGCCATTGTCTGAAACTTTCCAAATCGCTTTCGCTCCACCCGTGAAATACGGACAGCAGTAAAACTCTAAGTGGCTTCGCTGTGCTGCATATGATTGATACTTTCCTCTGCACTGAAGACTCAAGCTGGGGGTGTTTCTGCGTTCATAAACAGAATCAAGAGATATGGCCAGACTGTATACAGATAATAGAGCAACACTATTGTAATCAAGTGTTGTTAGTTTCCATTCAACAGCATGTGCGTAGATGGTGTGTGTGTGTGTGTGTGTGTGTGTGTGTGTGTGTGTGTGGCTGGTGTGTGTGGTTGGCATTTTTGTAGCTGGTGTGTGTGTGTGTGTATGGTGTATGTGTAGCTGGTGTGTTTGTAGTGGGTGTGTGTGTTGCTGGTGTGTGTGGCTGTTATGTGTGTGTGTGTGTGTGTGTGTGTACCTGGTGTGTGTGGTTGGTGTGTGTGTAATTGGTGTATGTTTGTGGTTGATGTGTGTGGTGTGTAGCTGGTGTGTGTGTGCGGTTGATGTGTGTGGTGTATGTGTGGCTGGTGTGTGTGTGTGTGTGGCTGGTGTGTGTGTATGTGGAATGTGTGTGTGGCTGATGTGTGTGTATGTGGAGTGTGTGTATGTGGAGTGTGTGTGTGTATGTGGTGTGTGTATGTGGTGTGTGTATGTGGTGTGTGTTTGTGTATGTGGTGTGTGTGTATGTGGTGTGTGTGTGTATATGTGGCGTGTGTGTATGTGTGTGTGTGTATGTGGTGTGTGTGTATGTGGTGTGTGTGTGTGTGGTGTGTGTGTATGTGGTGTGTGTGAGGGTCTTGTTCGCTGGCGGTCTTTGTCGCCAGGCCAGTCATGACCAAAGGTTTCCATATTCACATGGCTGGTGTGTGTGTGTGTGTGTGTGTGTGTGTGTGTATATGTTTGTGTGTTTGTGTGTGTGTGTGTGTGTGTGTGTGTGTGTCTGTGTGTGTGTGTGTGTATGTGGTGTGTGTGTATGTGGTGTGTGTGTGTGTGTATATGTGGCGTGTGTGTATGCGTGTGTGTGTGTGTATGGTGTACGCGGTACAGTGTGTGTGTGTGTGTGTGTGTGTGAGAGGAGGTTTTAAAAGAGAGAGAAGGAGTCGTTATTAACTGTAGAAGAGAGAGATGTGGGGGGGGGGGAGACGCCACCTTTGTTGCCAGGCCAGTCATGACCAGAGGTTTCAGAGATGCTGGAACTGTCTGGTGCCAGACTCTCTCTGTCAGGGAGGGAGGCAGGAGAGAGGGTGGGAGGAGGGATGGAGGTGGTAGGAGGGAGAAGGAAGGAGGGAGGGATGGAGGGATGGAGGGAGGGAGGATGGATGACACCTTCTCGAGGTGTGAAGCTTGATGATTGACACCTCGACTAAAGACCCAGAGTGTCCTCAAATGATCCCCCAGTAGCCTCAAAGGGTATCCTCTCGCTTTTGCCTCCATGCCACACCATATTCATGCAGTAATTTGTGCAAAATGAGCCCCGACCAAGTATTGAGTGCATAAATTAACATACTTTTCAGAAGGTCGACATTTCTGTATTGTAAATCCTTTCTTTTGATTAGTCTTATATAATATTCAAATATTTTGAGATACTGGATTTGTGATTTTCATTAGCTGTAAGCCGTAATCAACATTAAAACGAAGGCTTGAAAAGGCTTTTTCACTTTATGTGTCATGAATCTATAATATATTAAAGTTCCAGTTTTTGAATGAAATTACAGAAAAAAATGAACTTTTCCACTATATATATTTTGCTTTGTATATGCACCTGTAAATGCAATTAGACGTTCTCTGTGAGACTCATAGCCAGTGTAGAGATCTCAGGATTGGTGTAATGTGTTCACATTTCTTTGTTTTTGGTAGTGGCATTTTGGATGACCTGCAATTTGCACACAGTGCATTTAGATAGGCCTGATAGTAGACCATTACAGTAATCAATATTGTCAACACGCCCCTTCCCGGAACCTGCAGTCCCTAGGGCCTACTCTCCACCCCCCGCACCAACCTACGGACCTTCGGGGGCAGAGCTTTCAGTATGGCAGCTCCCACCCTCTGGAACTCTCTCCCTACAGTGATCCACAATGCTCCTACCCTGGACACTTTCAAATCAGCCCTCAAAACCCACCTGTTCTTCAAGGCCTTTAGCCCCTAGTCTAGTTTTATCACTCTCGTTGTCTCTGTTTCTTTGCTTTGTTTTTCTGTTCTGTCTGTCTGACTGTCTGTCTATGAATTCTGTTAAGCGTCCTTGGGTTTGAGAAAGGTGCTATATAAATCTAAGCTATTATTATTATTATTTATCAAGTCTACTCGAAAACAAATGCATGGATGAGTTTTTCAAGGTCTTGTTTGGACATGAAACCTCTCATTCTTGCTACAGTATGTTTTTCAGGTGATAGTAGGCTATTTTGGTTATTGAGTTTATGTGGCTGTTGAAGTTCAGATCGGAGTTTAGAATTACAGATTGTAATTGTGTGGATTGTGTGGATAATTCACTGGACAGATGAATTATCCCCGGCGAAACTACTGAAAAGCAGCCAATTGAAGTCCCTGTTAGCATCGTTAGCATCATTAGCAACCGATAGGCCCAAGCCTTGGGCTTGCATGACTGAACAACGCCAAGATAAGAGTCAGAGGCGCCGGTCAAAACGCACAGAACAAGACAGGCCCATGGAGCAGCGAGCTGGCATGACTCCAAAGGCCCCGAGATGAGAACATCAGAGTCAAGCCAAGGTTTTCCGAGGCCACAAGAGTGTAACTCCCTGGCGCGCAGACACGAGCTCAAGGACACCCCCTCCTTCCTCTGCTTTTCAGTGTGATATGCAGCGGATGAAACAGACCTCCCCTCCAAAAGATACTTTGTTGAGACACTGCGATCAGAAACGTAAGAGGTAAAAAAAAAATACATATCAACTGTCTTCCTAACCTAACTCATGTCTTAGAAATGACAAAAGATTTGGAAGAGACGCTGTCTAAAAATCCAGACACAAAACGGCTCATGTTACATGTGAGATCAACCGATTCACGTAGAATGGGCTCACTAGACTTGAGACGTGACTTTATGGAACTTCTCAATAGACTTGACAAGCTTAAGATTGAAACATTCATCTGTGGACTGCTACCCACTGTTGAGGGAGGTAACTTTGAATTCAGCCGGCTCCTAAGCCTTAACACTTGGCTCTCTGGAGCACGCAAACTTAAAGGGCTGACATTAATTGACCACTGGAACATATTCTGGTGGCAGAGAGACCCAATCAAAAGAGACGAACTCCACTTAAACAGATCGGGAGAATACCGAACGAACAACATACTCTTCAACCTCATAAACTCTGCTCCCACTTCCCTCGCTGCTTTTGAGCCAACTGAAAGGCCGACAACGCAGGATTCTTCCGACTCAGCACAACCAACTGAATTGTTCACAGTGGATAAACTCCAGGTCTCCCCACAGTCCTGCGACTCAACACAGCCTACAGTAAAGGGCCCTACCAAACTCATCACAGCTGCCTGAAATGCGTGCTGCAGATGACCTCTCAGTCTCCCCACGCTCATAACAGCTGGCTGAACTGCACTCTTCAGTCGCCAGGGAAATCGTTAGCCAACTTGTTGAACCCCCACTTAAGGGACGGTGCAGCCCCCCGTTCACCCCATCCTCCCTCCCTGCCCCCAACCTCCCAAACCACTCTACCTCAAACTCCCCACACCCCACACTCATCCACTGAGTCTTCCTCCAACTCACGCCGTTCCTGCCTCTCTCAGATAGATTAGAGAAAATGGTGAAGACAGGAGTAGAGCTCACCCCGAGAGCTCCTCCATCTCAGCCAACTCTCCATTCTACAACACCTGGCCCCGCATTCCCTGTGACGCCAGCCTCATCAACAATACCCGTCGCTGCAGCCGCAGCCTACTCCGACGCCGCAGGACACTATCTACATCACCCATCCTCCTCCCCCGGATGACACCTATAGTCAGCTGATGCTATAACAGTCTCCGCTTCCATAGAGTTGATACCAATGACATTCCTGATATAAAGCTGGGACTCTCAATTCTTGTTATCCCTGTTCATATCAGTAACAGAACAGTTAATCGCATGTCAGAATGTTTTATACACCCCTCAAATGTAATCTCTGTACCCTGCCACACACAGCCCACACAGAGACCAAACACAAAACCACTCAAGCTAGCACTTTTCAACGTAGGCAATTTTGTTTAAGATGTGTCCTAATGGAAGCATGTAGAGATATAGATATATATAGAATAGAAGGAGCCAAGGATTGATCCTCGGGGAACTCCACATGCTATTTTCATTTGGTCGGATACAAAGTTGACAATGGAGACATAGTAGTTTCTGTCCTGTATGTAGGACGTAGGAAGTGACATTTAAACTGGAGACTTCATTATAAAGGGGGGGGGGGAGGGGCTGTGTTCTAGCATTCTACTGTCTGCTATGAAATAATACACTAGGGGGAGAGATGAGGGGGAGACGGAGGGAGAAGGAGGGGGGAGGGAGGGGGAGGGAGATGATTCAGAGGGAAAGAGAATTTAAAATAAATGAAAATATTATGTTTCCCTTAAATGCAAATACTTCTCATTTTGTCAGAGTGGGAGAGAGAGAGAGAGGGGGAGATAGAGACAGACTGAGAGAGAGAGGGGGGGAGATAGAGACAGACTGAACAGAGAGAGAGAGAGAACAGATCCAGAGAGAGAGAGAGAGAAACGCAGGGGAAATTAATTTGTCATCTGTCTCATGCTGTTGTTGCCTCCCTGCTCTCTCTCTGATTCTGGGAATACCGCTCCCTGTGCTCCAGCATAATAACACCACCACCGTGTGACTCCTCTCCTCAGGGCTGTCAACTCTGCTCTTCTCTTACACTGACCCAAAGCCGCTTACTGCTCTCTCTCCGTGTAGGTCGTAAATGTGTGTATGTGTATGCGTCATGTGACCAGACAGCCAATCTCCCCTCCTCCTCTCTCAGGAAGACAGGAGTCATTTAACATAGAAGAAAAGAAGAAGAAGAACATTTAACAGAAGAAAATTGAGTTCTGGCTTTGACAACCCTCATTATTGTCTACATGGGAGTTCACCCGTTTGATTGCAGCGGTAATTAATTCTGGAGGTTATTTGCGGTGAGGATCCCAGCCAAAATGACAAGTATTTGCATTCAAGGGAAATATATTTTCATCTTTTTTATTATTATTATTTCTCTCCCGCTGAAACACTGAAATGGAAATAATTGGAGAGGTGTCTAAAATGCAAATTGTTTGGTTAGGCAATTATCCAAACATATGCAGTTTGAAGTGTCACATTTTCACCCTGCATTATTAAACAGTTTCCTTTTAGTTGGATATCAAAAATAATAAAAAATAATAAGGTTCCATTATGAATCAACTAGGAGTTTCCAATATGTCAACATCATTCTTATTACCGGGGCTATTGCTTCTTAGTGTTCCCACTTATTTGATAATATAACAACAAATAACACTTCATTAAATGTCACATATTCATTAAATCATCAAATATGCAAACCCACAGGAGAGACATGTATGAACACAATGGTGATGCAAGCCAGTCTAGGGCTAAACCAGTTGCAGACTCAAAAGGCTGCAGACTCAGAATAGATTTCAAGATCCTTCTGCTTGTTTATAAAGCTCTCACTGGCACGGCACCAGAGTATCTGAAAGACCTTTTGCTAGCATATCAGCCCAATAGAGCTCTCAGGTCTTCAGACGCTGGTTTTCTCTGTGTACCACATGTACAAAAGAAGAGATTTGGTGAGGCTGCATTCTCATTTTATGCACCCAAATTGTGGAATGCACTGCCAGTTTACTTTAGGGATGCAACCTCAGCAATATGTTCAAGTCAAGACTAAAAATCCATCTTTTTAATATTGCCTTTAAATGACTAAATAATTCAATGATGATTATATAATGATTGGAGCACTTTGAGATGCAACGTTTGCCGGAAAAGTGCTATACAAATAAAAAGTTATTATTATTATTATTATTATTATTATTATTATTATTATTATCTAGATATGTGCATTAGCATATTGTGATGTTATAACAATGCAGTTCGACGTTCTTAGCTATGTGCCATTGTTAGCCGCTAGCTGTTAGCAGCATTTGTTGCTACGGTTTCATTAGACACTTTTCTCCCATTCTGTTTGAGGTGTACCAACATTCAAATACGCATGTCGTCGCGATGAGTTTTCTTATCTAGAGTAGACAGACAAGCTCACAACAAGGACAGACAAGAAAAGGAAAACAAATAACTACATAAAAGAAGAACAATAAGACAACACACAACAGCAAACTAAAATGACGATAAGCAAAAGCAAAAACATGAAAGGTAAATAAAAAGAACATATGCCAATAATCAAGCAACGTGTGCAAATATGTGTGTGCAGTGTATGTGTGTGTGTCTGTGTCTGTGTGTGTGTGTGTGTGTGTGTGTGTGTGTGTGTGTGTGTGTGTGTGGGGCATTACCATCATCAATAACTGGGTAAATATAAGAGTTCATATGAATCAAAGATATGTGGGTGACAAATAACTTAATTTAGTACCATTGTCATTGATTCTCTTCCATAAAAGATAAAAAAGGGGACCACACATCTGCCTTATCCTGCAGGTCGTATTTAAGCCTCCAAGGGCAATAGAGACATTATTTGAGTGATCCATAACTGTTCAGTCGGAATGGCATCAGTGTTCCATAAAATTAAAATGCAATTTCTTGCCCAAAATCTGAGCGTGTCAAACAATTTCCCATGTTCCGGACTTTACATTTGAATCAGCCCCTAAGAGTTACAAAAGAGGAGATATGCCCTTGAATATAGATTCAACCAAAACATGAATTGATTGCCAAAAGGGTTTGATCTTTGAACAGAACCAAAACATAATGAGGATATGTCCTTAGAGTTTTCTTACATTTATTACATAAAGAAGAGTCTCCAGATATAATTCTAACGTCATGAGCTGTTGAAGTGGTGCTGGAAAGGAGAGGAAAGTGTTTGTGTTTGTGCGTGCGTGTGTGCGTCTGTGCGTGCGTGCGTGTCTGGCCTATACAGTTCATGAACAATCACTGATCTGTTTCTCTTGTCTTGATTCTAAACATCAGTTTGTGTCAGCAAGTTCCAATGCAAATGTGGCAGTATGTCCTGGTATATCAGAGGAGGCTGGAGTCAGAAAGGTGGAGTCTCCAGATGGAGGCTGAACTGTTGGCCTGAATGTCACCCAGGAACTGATCGAATTCATGTTTGAGTGAGACAGTCCTTATGGTTCAGCTGTAGGGGGACAGGTGGAGATTAGAACTAGTGGGCCAGGGGAGGCTGGTGGAGGTAGGAATCCAGAATGGGGGCGAGGATGGGCTCATTGTATTCCATTCCATGAATTCCATTCCATGCATTACAATGGGCCCGTCCTCCGATGTCTACCTCCACCAGCCTCCCTTGCAGTATTCAGCCTTCCTGCAGAGAGAGAGAGGTGATTATGTAGAGGTGATGCCTCAGCTTATGTCTCCTTGTCTCTTTCATTCCAGTTGAATCAGGAATGAAAATGAAAAAGAAAGAATTGATCAGGAAAAGCATAGCACTGCAAAAACAGCAACCAGGCCCACAAAATAAACCCCCTCTAATTGATAGAGACTCCAGCCTCGACGGCTTCCACAGAATTAATTTGCTGTCCAGTGTTTTCAGCGTCGACACAACTTCAAAGCAGCTTCTGTCTTAAATGCTGTGGGGGGTGGTGGGGAGCGGGAGGAGTGTGGCAAGGGGGGAATGAAACTGGCCCAGATCTCTGCTTCCAAAATCCTCTTGCTGATATCAGCAGCCTTTCTCCACAGAGTGATTTATTAGGCAGGAGTCCCATCTCTTCTCATCCCTCTACACGTCATTTCTCTGTTCCTCGGGTCATGCCTGCTTTTATCTAGCGCTGATCCAATCCCCTTCACTGTTCTCCGCCACTAGAGAGGCTCAGCCTTGATACAGCGCATCAGGCACGGCAGGATTCTGTACGTTGGTTAGAGGTTGTTGAGCAATGTTGTGTAAAGACTACAGTACGTTGGTTAGAGGTTACAGTACGTTGGTTAGAGGTTACAGTACGTTGGTTAGAGGTTACAGTACGTTGGTTAGAGGTTACAGTACGTTGGTTAGAGGTTACAGTACGTTGGTTAGAGGTTACAGTACGTTGGTTAGAGGTTACAGTACGTTGGTTAGAGGTTACAGTACGTTGGTTAGAGGTTACAGTACGTTGGTTAGAGGTTACAGTACGTTGGTTAGAGGTTACAGTACGTTGGTTAGAGCTTACAGTACGTTGGTTAGAGCTTAGAGGAAGGTTGTGTAAATGTTACGGTACATGTGGGAATACGGTACATGTGGGAAAACTAGTTTTCCCACATGTACCGCATTCCCACATGTACCGTAACATAAAGACTACAGTACGTTGGTTAGAAGTTAGAGGAAGGTTGTGTCAAGACTACAGTACGTTGGTTAGAGGTTAGAGGAAGGTTGTGTCAAGACTACAGTACGTTGGTTAGAGGTTAGAGGAAGGTTGTGTCAAGACTACAGTATGTTGGTTAGAGGTTCATTAAAGGTGTGTAAAGGTCACTATTGAAGGCTACTGTATGTTGGTTGGAGGTTGGAGGACGGTCGTGTAAAGGTTACTCTACGTTGGTTGGAGGTTGGAGGAAAGTTGTGTAAAGGTTACTCTACGTTGGTTGGAGGTTGGAGGAAAGTTGTGTAAAGGTTACTCTACGTTGGTTGGAGGTTGGAGGAAAGTTGTGTAAAGGTTACTCTACGTTGGTTGGAGGTTGGAGGAAGGTTGTGTAAAGGTTACACTACGTTGGTTGGAGGAAGGTTGTCTAAAGGTCGCTATTGAAGGCTACGGTAAGTTGGTTGGAGGAAGGTTGTGTAAAGGTTACACTATGCTGGTTAGAGGTTGGCCGCTTCCATCCTCTTATAAAGGCGACCATGTGTGTTGGATGATGGTGTTTGATTCTATTCCTCCTTCCGTTTCATGCATTACAATGATCCCGTCCTCCGATTTCGAGCTCCATCAGCCTCTGTCTACACACCGAGGGAAAAGAGGAAAAACTGTTTGTAAATAAATAAATAGAAATAGACCAGAATGACGTAACTGTCACTGTGACCAGACAGCAGCCGACGAGCCCAGATCTCTGAGCACGCTCTCCCTCGCTACGTTCCGGCGACAGCCTATTCCCTACGCCGGCCAATCAGGTTGACGGAGCTGTTTATTGGTCAGTCTCATTGATCCCCTTCGTCTCCCAGTATCTAATCTAAGTTTCTCGTGTTCCCCCGATGGGAACGCCGACGGCTTTCAGAAACCCGAGGAGCGGACGAGTTAGTCGATGAACGTTCCGGCTTCATTAAGTTCCACCAGCGTCAGCGCACTCGGATGTCGGATCTCTCTTCGGGGGGTCCGCTTTTTACGACCGTACGTGTGGTGGTTGCCTTTGACAACGACGTCCCTGGCGTCTCTTATGTGTCAAGGCGGGGGGCGGGGGGGGGGTGACTGGTGGTCTGTCGGAGGCGGGAGAGTGTCGGTCCGTCCGTCCGCCCGTGTAGAAAACAACTCGTCGTGATGTTTCCATTAAGGAAGGTCACAATTCATTAGACACCGCGCGTCGTGTTTAGACTCGTCTAATAAGGAAAACAACACGTTGATGGAGTTTATTCGCCACGTTTATAAATCAACCGGCATCGCTGGTGTCTGGAGCGATGGAGTCCGCCATTGATTTTCGGATAGATTTAATAACCCCTCTACTCTCAGGCCTGGCGTTGGAAAATCACTTGTCTCTAAATGAAGCTTTGGCTGGGATGTAATCAGAGGCAGTTAAAGGGCAGTTACAGGTCACAGACTTTTACTGTTACTGTACAACGTTCACTGAGGGACGTTTGTGTTGATTAAACAACAGCTGTCCGAGTGGTGCCGGAAAGGACGGGGAACTCAATGTTTCTGGTTCTGTGTGTGTGTGTGTGTGTGTGTGTGTGTGTGTGTGTGTGTGTGTGTGTTTGTTTCTGTGTGTTTCTGATTGTGTGTGTGTGTGTGTCTTTCTTTTTCAGTGCTTGCTTGCTTGCCCCCATTTGCATTAGAGCATGAGAGCTTATTCAGTTGACTCTCTCTTATTTGACAGCTCTTCAGATATTTCAATCCAGCGTGTGACAGCCTCCTCCAGCATCCGTCCCGGGATCCGTGGCCTCCGCCTCCGAGCTCCGTCGGCTGGTATTCAGCCCCTCAACCTCTCCCTAAAACAAGCCAGGCATATCCACACAATCACTGGAGCTGGGAGGCTGGGCATATCTCCAGCAACTCCTCAGTGTTTGATCCTAGGGAGATTAGGCTGAGGGGGAACGAGGATAGAGGGTGAGGAGAGGGCGATGGAGAGAGGGGAGGGAGAGAGGGGGTGAGGAGAGAGGGGAGGGGGTGAGGAGAGGGCGATGGAGAGAGGGGAGGGAGAGAGGGGGTGAGGAGAGGGCGATGGAGAGAGGGGAGGGGGTGAGGAGAGGGCGATGGAGAGAGGGGAGGGAGAGAGGGGATGAGGAGAGGGCGATGGAGAGAGGGGAGGGGGTGAGGAGAGGGCGATGGAGAGAGGGGAAGGAGAGAGGAGAGGGCGATGGAGAGAGGGGAGGGCGATGGAGAGAGGGGAGGGAGAGAGGGGATGAGGAGAGGGGCGGCGGCTCAGGAGGTAGAGCCGGTGTCTAATGATCGCAAGGTCGGCAATCCGGCGGTTCAATCCCCGGCTGGCCACATGTCGAGTTGTCCTTGGGCGAGATACTTAAACCCCAAATTGCTCCCAATGAGCGGGCGGGCGGGCGGGCGCCTTGCATTGTAGTTTGCCGCCATTGGTGTGTGAATGTGCGGGTGAAGGAGAGGCTGTGAAGCGCTTTGGAATAAGGCGCTATGTAAGTGCAGAAATATATAATATAATATATACTGTAGAATAATATTAGAGAGGGGGTGAGGAGATGAGGACAGGGGTAAAGACACTCTCCTGCCAGGCTGATTGTCTCTGCTGTCTGTCGGTTGTCGTCCAGACACACACACTCTTCTGTTAGACCTTCATTTAGAATCTCAGTTTTTCAATTCCGGACACACACACACACACACACACACACACACACACTCACACACACACACACACACACCCTCCGTTTTAAGGGATGAGGAGAGACAGCTGTAATGAGGTGAGGAGGTCTGGCTGTCTATCTACAGGCGGATTTCACATTACACATCTCCGCTGGTCCATCTCTCTCTCTCTTCCTATACCTCCCTCTACTTCTCTCTACCTCCCTCTACCTCTCTGTACCTCCCTCTACTTCTCTCTACCTCCCTCTACCTCTCTCTGCCTCTCCCTTCCTCAACCTCCCTCTACCCCTCTCTCTCCCTCCCTCCTGCTGTTGACACTTTCCTCTGTCTTCTTGAGCCTAGTTGGAAAATGTTCACTTTATCATAATTTCATGAGCTAAGGGCGCTATCATGAATATGGATGATCTTACAGTGTTTCTCTATCGCTTTAACACTAACATCGGAACCTCAAACACAATGACCAAAACCTGAAACTGGTGTATTTTATCTCACACCAATTCTTCACAATGACAAACACATTTCTTGCTTATCACTCATTTTGCAGCTCTAAAGCACACAGTTAACAAAACACTGAATAAAATTCTCTACATTTGGCACAATCTTCCTTGCTAAAATCTCTCTTGTGTTCACATGGAAAACACCACCATTCAGAATGCTAAACTCAAACCACCAATCACACAATCACACTCCTCATTATGGGCAAACACCTAGGCTATTGCTTTTGAATTAGCAATCATAGCTTTAGCAATAAAAGATGAGCTGTCCTGTGCTGGAGAACCCAGGAGAGGCCAGACAGAAACAGAAGGCTTATTTTCTTTTTTCTATTGTTTGTTCTGTATGAAGAACATTTTACAAATCCAACTGTGTTTGCTGATATATAGAGTATTTCAGAATAAAAAAACATTCTATTCTTGTATTTGTGTGTTTTATATTTGAGTATGAAAACATACTACTGTATGGCTTACTGTACGTATGTAGTGTAACACTGAAAATGCAAAAGGCGTACTGGTAATCTTATCATAGTACTGGTTTCCTCTGATCAGAGTGTTTTCCATTGTGCACATCAGTGTTCAATTGGTTCTTACAAGTGTCTATTCATTTGGTGGTGTGTGTGTGTCATTTGACGACAACATTTCATTTTGAGAAGACATAACATTATTTTGAATGCAGTGTTTGCTTTTGATTTGTGTGAGATTTGTGGAGCTTAGGGCTTTGTGTGTGAGTTTTGGGATTTGTGTTAAGAGTTAAGAGAAAATGAGCTATGCTTTGACTAAACGTGTTAAAGCGATAGATAAAAACTGTAATCAATACAGTATTTCAACAAATTGCAAATTGGTTGATTTGTGTGTGTGTTGAAAACTTTATTTTAGAAGATTTGCAGAAGTAGGTACATGAAAGTACATATTACATACAAGGTCAACTAACAGGATAAAAACCCAAGAAAGCCACTGGCTTATTTCAATTGGGATCCTTGATTGTGTGTGTGTGTGCGTGTGTGTGTGTGTTAACTGTTAACTTTAGGGGTGTGTGTTAACTGTTTAGGGTTAACAGTTTAAGGGAGTGTATGTTTTAAATGTTTAGGGGTTTGTTAACTATTTAGGGGTGTGTGTGTGTGTGTGTGTGTGTGTGTGTGTGTGTCTGTTAGCTGTTTAGGGGAGTGTGTGCTTTAACTGTTTAGGGGTGTGTGTGTGTGTGTGTGTGTGTGTGTGTGTGTGTGTGTGTGTTATAATTGCAACGTTAACTTCCTTCCTCTACTATAATGAAAAAACTAATGACTTATAATTACACAAATCATTTCCGTTAACGTTGACCCCGGGACAGAGTCTGAGTGCTCTGCGCCGACAACGCAGAGAGGTGACAGGTGAAAGGTCGTGACGATGCGACGCGAGCGTTTTTAACTCCCGACACAGCGGCGGTGCTAATTATCCCTGGGCCTCCTCAGCGTGCGAGGCTGTTTGACTTTGGACACGTTAATGACTGCGGCTCTGACAGGTAATTTACTCTACTCTCCCAATCACTCGTCGTCCCCCCGTCCCCCGTCCCTCCATCTCCCTGCCCCCCCCGTCCCCCCTCCCCCTCCTGCTTTCCGCTGAGTCTGTTTACCATATTCATCATCATAAGCTTTTTTCGGTTTGTGTTTTCTTCGCCATTGAGTCCTGTGCTACAAATCATATGCATTAGTGTGTTGTATTACTACTGTGCTTATTATTACATTATTACTGCTTCTACTTATGCAGTACTACTGTCACTGTTATATTATTACTATATTATATTGTATTGTATTGTTGATTCACTGATTGTTGTTGACTGTTGTTGATTGAGGAGCAAGATACCAAAGCATTTCACTATGGCGCGCGTGCGTGCGTGTGTGTGTGTGTGTGTGTGAAAGGCTGTTCAGCTATTCTCCATATCGCCAACTTTTCTCTAACCCTCACCCTCCTCTCTGGCCTGCTCACACATGCCTCGGCACTAATCCTGCCAAAAGATGCAAAAGATGCTGTGGAGTTTATTCCATTCTCCAGCAAAAAGTTGACTTTCTGCTAACAAATTCCTGACAGGTCCTGCTTGTGGTAAATGTGTAAAACAAATGGAAATCAGTTGAAAAGGTGAAGTGTAAGGCAAGTGAATCCATCTCCTCTTTAGAAGCGCTGTCATGCCGCACACGTTGGGAATGGATTGCGCTAACAGCCGGGGTGACACCCTCTCAGCCTGCCAGTGATGAAGAGGATGTCAGAGGGTGTCAGTGATGACGAGGGTGTCAGTGATGAAGAGGATGTCAGAGGGTGTCAGTGATGAAGAGGATGTCAGAGGGTGTCAGTGATGAAGAGGGTGTCAGTGATGAAGAGGATGTCAGAGGGTGTCAGTGATGAAGAGGATGTCAGTGATGAAGAGGGTGTCAGTGATGAAGAGGATGTCAGAGGGCGTCAGTGATGAAGAGGATGTCAGTGATGAAGAGGGTGTCAGTGATGAAGAGGATGTCAGAGGGTGTCAGTGATGAAGAGGGTGTCAGTGATGAAGAGGGTGTCAGTGATGAAGAGGATGTCAGAGGGTGTCAGTGATGAAGAGGGTGTCAGTGATGACGAGGGTGTCAGTGATGAAGAGGATGTCAGAGGGTGTCAGTGATGAAGAGGATGTCAGAGGGTGTCAGTGATGAAGAGGATGTCAGAGGGTGTCAGTGATGAAGAGGGTGTCAGTGATGAAGAGGGTGTCAGTGATGAAGAGGGTGTCAGTGATGACGAGGGTGTCAGTGATGAAGAGGATGTCAGAGGGTGTCAGTGATGAAGAGGATGTCAGAGGGTGTCAGTGATGAAGAGGATGTCAGAGGGTGTCAGTGATGAAGAGGGTGTCAGTGATGAAGAGGGTGTCAGTGATGAAGAGGGTGTCAGTGATGAAGAGGGTGTCAGTGATGAAGAGGGTGTCAGTGATGACGAGGGTGTCAGTGATGACGAGGGCGTCAGTGATGATTTGATTTGATTTGATTTGATTAATTCATGCTTGCAGTGGAGCCAAGGCCCCACTGAAAAACTGCAGAACTTACATGACAAGAGATAATTCATACATGACAAAAAATATTAGCAGCGTACACAACAATTTTAAGGTTAAAGATATTTCAAGGCGGCAACGCAAGGGCAGGTAGCAGTCATGGTAGCCATGCTGTGTTTTTTGTGGGTCTAGATAATGTCATTGTACAGCCTAACTGCAGTATGAAGGGTTGAGTTTTTCAGCCTGCTGGTCTTGGCCTTTGGTTCAGCCAGCTTGTGCTGGTTCCTTAGTGTCCTGGCAGTGCAGCTGCCTCGTGTTGGAGGTAGCAGGTCGTGCAGAGGGTGTTGCTCGTCATGCATGTTCCTGAACAGCTTCACTGCAGCCTCCTCCCTCCTGGTCTGGAGTGATGGTAGGGGTTGTGAGATCACACCAGCTCTCCTTCTGATGATTCTGCAGGCACGTGTCTGGACTCGCTCTAGCTCAGCCTGTTGTTTTTTAGAGCAGCCCACCAAGAGCACTGAGCTGTATTCCGGACACGGCCTGATGAGAGTGGTGTAGATGGGTGTCAGTGATGACGAGGGTGTCAGTAATGAAGAGGGTGTCAGTGATGAAGAGGGTGTCACTGGCGGTTGATGTGGGGCACACACACTTGGAGAAATGTACACACACACACACACACACACACACACACACGCCCACACACTCACACACACACACACACACACACACACACACACACACACACTCAAAAACGCATATGCACACGCACACGTACGCGCACACACACACACACACGCTACCTCCCTCCTTCCAGGAGTGGTATGTGTTGTTGTTGCTACTGCCTCGGAGGATGTGTGATTGTGTGGTTGTGAAGCGTCTCCGTCGCCTGTGACGTCACAGGAGGTTTGAGATGCGACACGTTGGATGACACACACATTACCAAAGGTCAGCAGGGCCTCGGGCCAGGCCTCACCTCCACCATGGGCTTCAACCCACGTGAAGCCATTCTCAACACATCCACCTGAGCCATGGAGAGACATCAGGGTCAGCTGATGAGGCTGGGAGTCATTAGGAGGTATTGATCTCTGAAGTGCTTAGGATGTGAAAACGGTGTCACATTAAAACACCAATCACAGAGGAGGAAAAATTAACTCAACGGACATCAATGATTGGGCTGTGACTTATTAGCAGGGGTCACACTCCCCCCCTCCGCCCCTCCCCCCCCCCCACCCCTCTACACACACAC
>NC_137685.1:8861375-8863875 GCF_963989245.1 Nansenia antarctica | reverse complement strand
GGAGCTGGTCTGGGCACACAGCAGGAAAACAAACCCGCGTACCGACCCGAGCAATGACATCAGGAACCGTAGATCTTCTTCATCATCATCATCATCATCATTATCATCATCATCCAGGAGAGGCTTGTGGAGGTGCAAATGGGAGGACAGGCTCATTGTAATGCAATGCATACATGTTCTACCACCATCATCATCATCATCATCATCATCATCATCATCATCATCCTCCTCCTCCTCATCATCATCATCATCATCATCACCATCATCACCATCATCATCATCCTCCTCCTCCTCCTCCTCATCATTATCATAATCATCATCATCATCATCATCATCACCACCATCATCATCATCATCATCATCATCATCACCATCATCACCATCATCATCATCCTCCTCCTCCTCCTCCTCATCATTATCATAATCATCATCATCATCATCATCATCACCACCATCATCATCATCATCATCATCATCATCATGGCTGTATTGCAACAGGTTTCTCTCTCTGTGAGAACAGGTTTCTCTCTCCCTCTGTCACCCACTGTGCCGCCTCACCTGCACCTATTTATCACTGTGGTTTTCTGTTCCCTCCCTTCCCTTCACTGCCTGCTGGTTCTTTACTGTGTGTTCCCCGCATGTTGATGAATCAGAATCAGAATCAGAATTGCTTTTCTATTATATCTGGGGGTAGCTGTGGTGCCCAGGAGGTCTAATGATCGCAAGGTCGGCAGATTGGCAGTTCGAAACCCGGCTGGCCACATGTCGAGGTGTCCCTGGGCAAGATACTAAACCCCAAATTGCTTCCAATGAGCGGGCCGGCGCCTTGCATGGTAGCTTGCTGCCATTGGTGTGTGAATGTGTGTGTGAATGGGTGAATGAGAGGCCATTGTAAAGTTATTTGGAATAGGGCGCTATATAAGTGCAGTTCAGGTTCCTAGACATTTGCTTTCCAGCAGAATACAAAATCAACAATAATAGAATAAAGTAGAAAGTAAGGTCATTCATTTTAAAAAGTAGAATACGGTGATGGTGGTAGTTGTACTACAGCGGGACCAGTCATACTGCAGTAGAATAGTACTGCAAAATGTTGTGCAGGTTATAATGAGATGAAGTGCAATGTCCTGCAATCATATAGTACATATAGTACACATATGATACAGTGCAGGAAGTTCAAGTAGTAGTAATATATATTATTTATGCAGTGTGGATGGTTTGGAGGGGACAGTCTTTTGCGTCCTTCAGTGCATTGCCCCAGGAGCCTGATTACTTGACGACTAGCTGTTCGACATCCTCTGGGTTTTGGCCCCGAGGCTACGGTACCTTTTCCCCCGACAGCAGAAGTTCGAACAGTTTCTGATTTGGGTGGTTGGGGTCTTTGATAATCCTGAGGGCCTTTCTCACACACACAGAGGTCACTGTAGATGTCCTGGAAAGAGAGAAGCTCACAACCGTTGATCTTCTCTGCTGTCTGCACTACCCTTTGCAGCGCTTGGCGGTTTTAGGCAGTGCAGTTCTCGTACCAGGCAGTGATGCAACCTGTCAGGATGCTCTCGGCTGTGCCTCTGAAGAAGGCCCCCAGTATCTTAGGCCCTAAGCCAAACTAAGCCCTAAGCCGCCTGAGATGAAAGCGTTCAGAGCGAGGTTATTGGCCTGGCTGTACTGAGCCAGGCAGTCAACCTCACTTCTGTTAGGCTGTCTCTTCGCTGTCGGTGATCAGGCCAATCACTGTTGTGTCGTCGGCGAACTTGATAACCGTGTTGGAGCTGTGAGTGGCCACGCAGTCGTGGGTGTACAGGAAGCCGAGGAGGGGGCTTAGTACACAGCCTTAGGGGGCTCCTGTGCTGTTGGTCAGGGGGGCGGACGTCTTAGAGCCCATCTTCACCACTTGTTTTCACCACTTGTTTTCAGAGGAAGTCCAGGATCCAGTTGCATAGTTTTTCGGAGACTGTGTGCTCTCCCCTTTATTTTCGAGTCAGTCTGCGTTGTATTCTGTTTTGCCTGTTCTACTTTAGTAAATATCCTTCTGTTTTTTTACCACTCCCTTCTCGTCTGCCTCCCTTCATATACATACACCACACCTGGGTGGTATGATTTGGCTATACCAACGTAAGATTTATAACAAACTGTAGCTATGCGAGTTACGTGACTCGGCTAGATAACTCCTTTTTGTAATTGATTCATTTCATTTTAATCTCTCTGTTCCCTCCCCTTGCCAGTCGTGTACTGTGTGATGAAACGGTCTGCACGCTGAGGTTTAGAGCACCTGATTCAGAGGTGTATTGGGCATTTTTGTTTGGCTGTGAGGAAATGGGACTGACAAAGTCCCTGGCTGCTGGATCCGCACTGCCATGCAGATTCACTTATTCCTCTAAAAGGATCAGTGTTGTTGACAGAAGTAACTAAGCAGGGATTCCTCCTCACGAGAGAGTCCTACGTCTTCTGGGTGAAGCACTGGACGAGATAAGTGGCTTAAACTCCAATCTCACCTCCGATGCCC
>NC_137685.1:8828875-8856375 GCF_963989245.1 Nansenia antarctica | reverse complement strand
GATTCAAATATTGTTAGGGGCCTTGGCCAGTGGACCCGAGGACACTGTAAGTAATGTAAATGTGTAGGGGGGATACTCAATGAAAATGAGTTTATTTACATGAAAATGAGCCAAGGCTAATGAGTCTCAGGTTGAAAAAAAAATCTTCTTTTTTTCAATTCCGCTTTTGCACCACTGCTGTTTTGCACACTGTACATATACCCTAACTGTACATACTGTATTGATATTGCCCTTGTTATGTGCATACATATCATACTGCACATATCTTAACTGTATATATATCTTCACCCTTGCCTGTACATATTCCATTGTACATATATATTTACATATATATATATATATATATATTACAGATGGTGACCAAACCGAATCATCATATCCATGCAGTTGCGTGTGTGTCTACGTGCGATGTGTGTGTGTGTGTGTGTGTGTGTGTGTGTGTGTGTGTGTGTGTGTGTGTGTAGGATCCTTACACCTCTTCTTTAAAAGTGGATACATCAGCTGTTTTCAGACAGCTAAGCGTTCCTATATTAAACTGATATTGAGAAACCTCAGAAAGGTGTGTTTGTACAACAATGGATTGTACCCAGGAGGAATGAGCATAGAAATCATCACATCACACTGTGGGGGTATATTATATTGATATACATATTCTATATTGGCTGCAGTAGAACATTGCCACCTCATCTACCTCAGACCGTATGATCTTTTAGACAATAATGAAGCTCAATGAATTTCTCTGGATTCTTTTTGTTCAGTGACCCAGGTGATATTGTGTTATTGACCCCCTCTCTGCAGTCTCTCGCTCTTTCTCTCCCTCCCTCTATCCTTCTCTCCCTCTCTCTCTCTCTCTCTCTCCTCGCCTCTGTCCTTTCTCCTCCACACCCTCTCTCTCTCTCCTCGCCTCTGTCCTCTCTCCTCCACACGCCCTCGCTCTTTCCTCGCCCCTAACCCTCTCTCCTCCAGCCTGTTGATGAATCCAGATTTTTCAGCACATTCAGTTATAAGGAGGAGATGGAAATGTTGATGCCCGCACATGCCACCCTCCCCCCCTCCTCCTTCACACCCCTGGACGATGATGTCACCGCCGACCTTTGGATGCGTCCATATTTATATTTGGGGGGGGGAGGTGAATTAATCTCTTGGGGCGATAGATTATTCTGTAGTTATAGTGTGAGATTGAAAAAGGAAGTAATATCGGAGCACTCTATGGCTGCTCTTCCTGCCTGACGCTGATCAATGTGTGTGTGTGTTTCAGAGCGGTGTGTGTGTGTGTGTATGTGTGTGTGTGGGGGGGATATTAGTCCTGCCTGGCTTGCTGGCGTCTGATTCCACAGGAAGTGGTCCCAGATGCAGCCCACTCCCCCCCCCCCCCCCCCCCCCCCGTCCATCCCCATCACAGCGTCTGACGTTAAATCAACACTCCAGCCTGCCAGAGATCGAGGCGATGCCTTATCCCATCTGTGATTGATTGGTCATCCTAGGAGTCGTTGATGGCTACCAGTAAAGCTGGGACATGGAGTCGCGGGTACTGTTATTTCAGGCAATCTGGTAGTGGTATTACAGATGGTCTTGCATGAATCAATTATGGAATCTATTTATTGCTGAGGTGAAACTCATTATTGGTACATTAAATATGAACAAAGCTGACAATGTTCATCTTGTTAATTCATGACTCAAGTTTTACTCAAATGTCTTCTTCATTATTAGATTAGATTTGAACTTTATTGTCATTGCAGAGTACAAGTACCAGACAACGAAATTCAGTTAGGCATCTAACCAGAAGTGCAAATAGTGATATAAAACATGATAGTGATAGGTACAGTATGCCAAGTATGGTAGTTAGAGGTATATACAGGAGATGGATAGCAGTACGCTATGTACTGTTAAGATAGCTATGTACAGTATGGTGTATACAGATGTATAAATTAGAGGCTATATCAAAAAGAGGTATGTAAAATTATGCAAAAATATGGTATTGTTCAACAGAGTGTGTTGTCGGGGGGGGGGGGTTGTTCATCAGCGTGACAGCTCTGTGAAAGAAGCTGTTCTGGAGTCAGCTGGTACGGGACCTGGGGATCCTGTACTTCTTGAGTCTCTTGAGATGGTAGGGGGTCAAACAGACCAATGGCGGGAGAGTGAGGTGTCCTTGATGATGCTTGCCTCCCTCTGCTGACACTGGTCTGCCTGGAGGGACTCCGGTCAAACAAAGTGTAGTTGCCGTACCACACTGTGATGCAGTTGGTGAGGATGCTCTCAATGGTGCAGTGGTAGAGGTTGGTAAGTGTCCTGGAAGACCGGAAGTCCTGGTAGACTGGGCTTTCTTCAATCTCCTCAGGAAGTATAGGAGCTGCTGCACCTTTTTGAACAAAGGAGAGGTGTTCAGGGTCCAAGAGAGGTCCTCGGAGAGGAGACTAAAAAACTAAAGTCAAAGTGAAAGACTTTGGATGTTCCTCAGTGAATTCAGCATTTTAGGATTTTTTACGCATTTTGATGTGGATGAATTTCGGGATGATGCAATCCACTGCCAACCCTGACGCCCGTGTTAGCGTGGAGGCACACCTCAGGGGTCTGACATCATCAGCAGAGGAACAATAGAGGTACACAACACTTAAAATCCTATTTTCTTTGGTGTGGTCTCTAAAGCCTTGAGTGATTATGACCATGAATGAGTACACAGGGTACAACATCCCCAACTGGCTTTGAGGAGGCCTTATTCTAGATCAGCCTGTCCTCCCATGTCTACCTCCAGCAGCCTCCCCTGTGCAGGGCGTGATAGAGCTCAACAGTACCCCACTACACCTTTAGCTTTGCTGTAGTGAACAAGATGAATGTGGTGCCAGGCTAATCTCGGGAGATTCACATACACACACACACGCCACAGGCACGCACCCAGACACACACACACACACACACACACACACACACACACACCATACGACACAAGCACTCAAACACATACACACACACACACACACACACCATACGACACAAGCACTCAAACACACACACACACACACACACACACACACACCATACGACACAAGCACTCAAACACACACACACACACACACACACACACCTTCCAGAGGGCAGTGCTCAGTGGCTGCGGGGAGATCAATAGTGTTGGGGAGGAGGGGGGAGAGGGGAGGAGAAAGGTGGACTAGCATGGCTGCCTCTCCAAGGTTAAGATAATTCACTTGTTTTAATCTCATTCTCCTCCATGACAACACTCACCACCCACTGATCTACAACACGTTGGATGGGCCTTCTGGCTGTGGCTCAGAGAATGACTATTCCTCTCTCTTGCCTTGGACTCTCTCTCTCTCTCTCCCTCTCTCTCCCCCTCTCTCTCTCCCCCCCTCTCTCTCTCTCTCTCCCTCTCTCTCTCTTCTTTTCCCTGACCCTAAGAAGTTTCTGCCAACAAGATAATGCGTGTGACTGCCAGGCCAGGCGGCTGTATTGACTGTCATTAAGAAATATTCTTCAAACTCCAGCAAGTAGAAATGAAGACTAGCGTTTGGTCGGCAGAGGCACTGATGCCAAATTGATAATGACAAAGTCACTTTTCTGGCTTCCACATACAGTATGTGACAGAACTTGATCAATAGTTGATCAATACTTTGTATGAGTTAGAATATTTGGAATGATAAATGGCAGAATTCACTCTCTGACCGCTGGGAATGGTTGTGTGACAAATACTATCCGGTGACTTGCAATTTTCCTGTCCAAAGGATACCAGCTGGAAGGAAACGCTGTTGTTGTTGACGTTTAATTTGTTAGTTATTGAAATCATAAATCACCCAGACAGCTGACAGATGAACATTATTCAAGATCTCACAGCAACTCATCTCTCTTAATGATGATGATGATGATGATGATGGTGATGAGGATGTTGAGGATGACGAAGATGATGATGACAATGATGATGAGGCTGATGCTGATGAGGATGATGAAGACAAGGAAGATGTTATGCGATCAGTCGGTGTGATGCTGCTCTGATGAAGGAGGTGAGTCAGTATGTAGTGACGCTGGGCTCTCAGAGGCTCCTACAGTATATCCTCCCCAGTCAATTACACCTCTGTCTCTCTCTCTCTCTGTCCCTCTCTCCCTCTGTCTCTCTATCTCTCTCTCTCTCGTTCTCTCTCTCTCTCTCTCTCTCTGTCCCCCCGCTCCTCTCTCTCTCTCTCTCTCTCTACCTCTACATCGACCCCTCAACTCCCGGGCCTCTCTCTCTTTCTCTCTCTCTCTCTCTCTCTCTCTCTCTCTCTCTCTCTCTTTCTCTCTCTCTCTCTCTTTCTCTCTTTCTCTCTATCTCTCTCTGTTGGAATTCCGAGCACGCTGCTTTTAGAATGTGGAGAAATAGCTTTCCTCTGACACCCTTCCCCTAGTGCGACACGCATTGATCTGCCATTGATGGAGGAGCGAGAAAGAGAGAGAGAGGGGGGGAGGGGGGGGGAGAGAGAGAGAGAGAGGGGAATAGAGAGTGCGAGAGAGAGAGAGAGAGAGAGAGAGAGAGAGAGAGAAAGAGAGACAGGAGACAGAGGGGGGAATAGAGAGTGTGAGAGAGAGAGACAGAGATTGAGGGACAGAGAGAGAGAGAGAGAAAGGGGGAGAACAAGAGTGTGAGAGAAAGAGAGAAAGACAGAGAGAGAGACCCCCCTGTGACACTCTATATCCCCCCTCCTCCTCCTCCTCCTCTTCCCAGGTCGATGAACACCCCCCCCCCCTATTCTCCAGACTCACTGTTCACTCAAGAACGGAGAGACTTTCATATGACTAACTGTGACACTGTGTGTGCTGTAGAATAGTCAATAGCGTGTATACCAGACATGGCTGTACGCTAAGCCTCCCGCACAGCTGTGTTTGCTCCAGCGTCAAATCCATACAGGACGCAGACGTCTCAGAGCACAGTTAGCTTATCTCTGGTGGAATGATGCAGATTAGATGTACCGCAGATGTAGATTACAGTTAGCTTAGCGTTAGTTTAGTGGAATGTAGATTAGCGCTCGGGGGGGGGAAAGTAAACATAACCTTTCCATTTTAAAGGTGTAGACATGAAGCAGAGCGAGCGTAGACAGTCTGTCCTCGCTTCCTCTCCTCCTGTCTTCTTCATTTTCCTCGCATCTCCCCTCCCCCTCCTCTCCTCTCCTCTCCTCTCCTCTCCTCTCCTCTCCTCTCCTCTCCTCCCTTCCCATCCCCTCCTCCCCTCGGCTCCCCTCCTCTCCTCCAGACAGACAGACAGACGGACAGACAGACACACGGACAGACAGACAGACGGACAGACAGACACACGGACAGACAGACAGACAGACGGACAGACAGACACACAGACACACAGACAGACAGGCAGACGGACATACAGACAGACAGACAGACAGACAGACAGGCAGACAGACAGACGGACACACGGACAGGCAGACGGACGGACAGACAGACAGGCGGACGGACAGACAGACAGACAGACGGACAGACGTTGCCTCCGAAGCACGTCCGTCGCGTATGTGTAACACGGCGTCCCCCAGGGGGGTTTGACCGACTCGCCCTCCTGACGCCCGCCACATCGATCACACGGTCACGCACCCTGGCGTGTGTTTGGCCTTGGCGTGTTGTGAGGGGGGGGGGGGGGGTACCGTGCCCCGCCATTGTCACACCACACCCAGAGCTAATTAGTCTTGATGACCTTCTGCCATAAAAGAAAGTTGAGGAACGGGAGTGGAGGAGAGGAGGGTAGGAGAGGAGTGGAGGAGAGGAGGGGAGGAGAGGAGGGGAGGAGAGGAGTGGAGGAGACGAGTGGAGGAGAGATGGGGAGGAGAGGAGGGGAGGAGAGGAAGGGGAGGAGAGGAAGGGGAGGAGAGGAGGGGAGGAGAGGAGGGGAGGAGAGGAGAGGAGGGGAGGAGAGGAGGGGAGGAGAGGAGTGGAGGAGAGGAGGGGAGGAGAGGAGGGGAGGAGAGGGGTGCAGGAGAGGAGGGGAGGAGAGGAGTGGAGGAGAGGAGGGGAGGAGAGGAGTGGAGGAGAGGGGAGGAGAGGAGGGGAGGAGAGGAGGGAGGAGAGGAATCATCACCCAGTCATTAGCATAACAGGAGAGGAGTCGTAGTGCAAGTTCTATTCGCCGCCATCTCCTCAGAATCCTAACGACCATCGCTGTCGTACTTAGTCGTGATTAGCGTTATTGACTTCCCAGATAAGAGCAGCCTTTTGATGTTGCCGCCGACAACCACTTTGTTCTCTTGTTGGGGTTATTATTTCATATTTGCCTTGCCTGTTTTTTCCTTTTTCTTTTTTTTTCCTTTTGTAGTTCTTATGAATCATTCATATTCATTCCAGAAGTTGTGGAATCATCATCATTAATCACTTTGATGCCCAATTCCATCTGCAGTTGTTTTCTCCTTCTCTCCTGTAAACAACATGAAAGAACAACATTGAAACCTGTCATAGAGGTAGAGGTGTGGGTGCTGGGTGGGTGGAGGTAGAGGTGTGGGTGCTGGGTGGGTGGAGGTAGAGGTGTGGGTGCTGGGTGGGCGGAGGTAGAGGTGTGGGTGCTGGGTGGGCGGAGGTGGAGGTGTGGGTGCTGGGTGGGTGGAGGTAGAGGTGTGGGTGCTGGGTGGGCGGAGGTAGAGGTGTGGGTGCTGGTTGGGTGGAGGTAGAGGTGTGGGTGTTGGGTGGGTGGAGGTAGAGGTGTGGGTGTTGGGTGGGTGGAGGTAGAGGTGTGGGTGCTGGGTGGGTGGAGGTAGAGGTGTGGGTGGTGGGTGGGTGGAGGTAGAAGTGTGGGTGTTGGGTGGGTGGAGGTAGAGGTGTGGGTGGTGGGTGGGTGGAGGTAGAAGTGTGGGTGTTTGGGTGGGTGGAGGTAGAGGTGTGGGTGCTGGGTGGGTGGAGGCAGAGGTGTGGGTGCTGGGTGGGCGGACACACACACACACACGCACACGCACACGCACACTGTCTGCTGTTCCTTTGGGCTGATTGCACACACACACATGCACACACACAAACAAACACACCCACACACAAACAAACACACACACACGCACACGCACACACACACACGCACACTGTCTGCTGTTCCTTTGGGCTGATTGCACACAAACAAACACACACACACAAACAAACACACACACACACATACACCCCATAGTAGGTACAGTTGTTGCTGTGTGTCAGCTGCAGGGTGCAGGAAGCCATGTCCCTGTCAGCCCCCCCCCCGCCCCACCACCCTCACCACCATGCCTTCCTGTATTCAAACCATCCCTCCCCTAAACCTCCCTCCCTCCGCTAACCGTCCCTCCATCCCTCCCTCCCTCCCTCCGCTAACCATCCCTCCATCCCTCCCTCCCTCCCTCCGCTAACCATCCCTCCATCCCTCCATCCCTCCACCACACTGTGGAACTCCAGGAATCCACTGGCACCATTAAACTAAGGGAGCCTGGTGGAGGTGTAAATGGAACATATTTGATAGCATTCCTCATTCCATTCCATGCTTTATGACCAGCCCGTCCTCCCATGTATACTTCCTCCAGCCAAAACCCAGAAGGTTTGACAGACCAGACAAAAGTACATACTCATTATTCCAGGAGCACACACACGCACACACACACGCACACACACACAAACACACACGCACACACGCACACGTACACATACACACACACACACGCACACACACACGCACACACTCACGCACACACGCACACACACACACACACACACACACACACACACACACACACACACACACACAGACACACACTCACACATGCTCACATCCACCTCTCCCTGCTCCAAGGTCACATATTGATAGAGCATCCAACCTCCCAGGTGTCACATGTGACCGTGCCTGGAGAGCTACTCTGAGGCTGGTGCCAAAAATACAGCTCATAAACAGCCACAGCTTGCTGGCCGCATTACCCCAACAAACAGCTCTGCTAACTATCTATCACGCACCACGTCAGACCATTCCATCCGACTCATTTCAGTTGTGTTCCAGTAACATACTGTGTGTGTGTTGTGTTGTGTGTCGGTCGTTGTGTAGATGAACAGTGGTCGTCAGATTCATAGCACCCTAGTGTTCTTTCCATGAAGATATGAAATGTGATGGGAGTAGTTGGCAACATGGTGTTATTTAAAAAAAAAAACTAAACAAGAACATCATAAATTGATGAGGGAGGGAGTGTGTGCGTGTGTGTGTGAATGTGAATGTGTGAGCGAGTGCGTGCATGCATGCATGCAAGCGTCCGTGCGAGTGAGTGTGTGCGTGCGTGAGTGGGAGTGTGTGTGTGCTTGCGTCTGCGTGCGTGTGCATTACCTCTCCATGCTGTCCTCCATCCACCCCTACATTTTTCTTGAAGCAGCATTTATTTCCTCCCTCAGCATCGCCCCGCGCGCCAGCCAGCCAGCCCCTGAGTCCAAGTCCCACATGCCCCTTATTTATGTGTTCATTTCTCACACAGGGTCCAAGCCACAGCGGTAATCGATTCCTCTGCCAGAGAGAGAGAGGGGTATTCTGGGACCCGATAATGGCGCTCGTTTTATGACCCAGTGAAGTTGGGGCCTCTTGGAATGCATGCTGATGTCAGCTCCTCCGATGATTGACAGCTGTGCTTTGGTTTGGACGGTTGCGACTGCGAGCGCGCCAGCTGTTAACACGGAACGCCGCACACCTGAAGTAGTACGGAGTACCGTATGTTTAACCTGCTGAGATGACTCAACCGGTCTCCTGATGATAGGATAGGACTTCTTCTAATAACAGGGTTAGTTCTGAAACTATCTTTTCCCAGAAGCACATTAGTGTAGGGTGTACTGTGAACTGTGGCTTTTATACACACTCCCTGCGCTATCGTCAGGGTTAGTATCACCTTCCAGATGTGGACGCTTTATTAGCTCGCAGACGCTTCAGAAGCCCTTTATGGCTCGGAGAGGGCTGTTAAATTTCCAGGAGGTGTATAAAGGAAAATAAGCCTTCATGACTAACAGCATTTGTTATGCGGGGGGTTCCACATCCACATACACACACACGCGCGCGCACACGCACATACACAGGCACACACGCACGCACACATGCACACACAGGCACAGACACACACAGGTATGCACACACACACACATACACACAGAGACACACACACAGACACACACACACACACACACATACAGAGACACAAACGCACATACACACAGGGTGTGTGTGTGTGTGTCTGTGGAGGAGTGTGTGTGTGTGTGTGTGTCTGTGTGTCTCTGTGTGAGTGTGTGTGTGTGCATACCTGTGTGTGTCTGTGCGTGTGTGCATGCGTGCGTGTGTGCCTGTGTGTATGTGTGTGTGCGTGTGTCTGTGTGTGTGTCTGTGTGTGTCTCTGTGTGTGTGTGTGTGTCTCTGTGTGTGCGTGTGTCTGTGTGTGTGTCTGTGTGTGTCTCTGTCTGTGTGTGTGTGTCTGTGTGTGTCTCTGTGTGTGTGTGTGTGGAGGAGGATCATTGTGCTGTTATCTCCACCCCAGGCCTCAGTGGTGATGGGTGTCCTGCAGCTGTCTCTGTTATTAAAAGGCATTTAAATCAAATGATATTCTTACAGTATACACCGCGGTTGTGGCTCCCAACAGGAAATTGCCTACAGTGACGTTCTCTTCTTTTTAATTTGACTTGATCCAAAGCTTCTTTTCATTGCTTTTAATTACCCTTTTATTATTATTATTATTATTATTACGGTTTGCGTTGTTGTTGTTGTTGTTGCGGTTCGATGGCAGCTGCCACGTCGAGTGGATCGGAAACATGAATAAGCGCCACGTTTACCGGAACAATTTGCATTTTAGCCTTTTGTGATGATCCGACACCAACGGCCCCCCCAGAGTCCAGAACATGAGACGTGGAGAGATACGGGTCTAGGAACAGAACCGGCTACATCGGACCTGCTCCCTCCTGATAAGACGGGCCCGCCCGGAACAGAAGGCATGTTATTGTCTCTCCAACAGATGGAGGACTCCTCCTCCTCCTCCTCTACTGTACATCACTGCAGTCACACACACACACACACACACACACACACACATATTCATATCACACACACACACACACACACACACACACACACACACACACACACATCTTATCTTAAACAAATGAGCGTTTCACGCCTCGTCTCTGTTGTTAAACGGTGTGGGTTGATCCTGTTTACGCTACGCTGCTTAGCGGGATATTGGTATTAATTGTTGACGCCAGTCCCTCCCCCCCGGGCCGCTCCTCGCTAACCGCCGAGCCTCCAGGAGGACGGCGTGTGTTCACTCTGCAGCAGGCGGCGGCGGTGTGGCCCATAGAGGATCTTCTAAAGTGAATCTCCTGTGATTTAGTATTGTGGTTTCTTATGTTAGTGTTGTGGTTTGTTGTGTTAGTGTTGTACTAAAGTGTCCAATGTCAACTAAAGTGAGTCTCTTAGTGTTGTGGTTGTGTTGAGGAGGCTGGGGGAGATAGACATTAGAGGACAGGGGAGGCTGGTGGAGGTAGACATCAGAGGACAGGGGAGGCTGGTGGAGGTAGACATCAGAGGACAGGGGAGGCTGGTGGAGGTAGACATCAGAGGACAGGGGAGGCTGGTGGAGGTAGACATCAGAGGACAGGGGAGGCTGGTGGAGGTAGACATCAGAGGACAGGGGAGGCTGGTGGAGGTAGACATCAGAGGACAGGGGAGGCTGGTGGAGGTAGACATCAGAGGACAGGAGAGGCTGGTGGAGGTAGACATCAGAGGACAGGGGAGGCTGGTGGAGGTAGACATCAGAGGACAGGGGAGGCTGGTGGAGGTAGACATCAGAGGACAAAGGAGGCTGGCGGAGGTAGACATCAGAGGACAGGGGAGGCTGGTGGAGGTAGACATCAGAGGACAGGGGAGGCTGGTGGAGGTAGACATCAGAGGACAGGGGAGGCTGGTGGAGGTAGACATCGGAGGACAGGGGAGGCTGGTGGAGGTAGACATCAGAGGACAGGGGAGGCTGGTGGAGGTAGACATCAGAGGACAGGGGACCGTCGAACAAAGCTCATGAGACATTTATAAGTCATATTCTTCAAGAATCAATGGTTATATATGATTCATTTAAAACACTAAAACATTTATGTACTGTACCGATTGATGATAAAAAATGTATGTACCAATCCCAGATTGCCCCTTTAAAGAAGTTTGAAGCCTGAAAAATAACTGTCTAGAGCAGGGGAAGCGGGTGGAAGTAGAACGCCACGTGTTTGATACCGTTGCTCATTCCGTCGCCATGCATCACAATGAGCCTGTCCTCCGATGTCTACCTCCCCCCCCAGCCTCCCCCGATACGCAGCTGTGGTACACACTCTCTTTCAGTAAGTTTCATTGGACGTGAAGATCTAACGGAGGTCAGGGGTGTCTGTGCTGAGCAGAAGGGTGTTTCAGCTGAAGCTGTGCGTGTGCAGCGCTGCTCAGACATGAAAGGTCTTACACGCTCAAGTTCTGGCTCAGGGTTTGCATTCATTCATTAAAAGACGGCCTAGTCTGAGATCTAACACATTGTCTGTGTCTGAGAAGGAGGGGCGAGGTGGAGTATACTGTCTACCAGGGGAGGCTGGTGGAGGTAGACATTAGAGGACAGGGGAGACTGGTGGAGATAGACATCGGAGGACAAAGGAGGCTGGTGGAGGTAGACATCGGAGGACAGGGGAGGCTGGTGGAGGTAGACATCAGAGGACAGGGGAGGCTGGTGGGGGTAGACATCAGAGGACAGGGGAGGCTGGTGGAGGTAGTCTGAGATCTAAACACATTGTCTGTGTCTGAGAAGGAGGGGCGAGGTGGAGTACACTGTCTACCAGGGGAGGCTGATGGAGGTAGACATCGGAGGACAGGGGAGGCTGGTCGGAGGACAGTCTGATTATGATGCCTGGGACGGAATGAGCAACGGTATGAAACATGTAGATGTCTAACTCCTCCAGCTTCCTCTGCTGTAGACAGTGGAATTGTTCAAACACTTTTTTGTCGGGCTTGAAACTTCTGTAAAGGGGCAATCTGGGAGTGGTACATGCATTTTTTACATCCATTGATATAGTAGATAAATGTTGTAACTTTTAAATGAATTATATATAGCTATTGAGTTTGGAAGAATATAACTTATAAATGTCTCATGACCTTAGTTCAACTGCCATACCCCAGACCCGAAATATAACCTTCTTTCATACGGTTGTTTTCGTTGTTTGTTTACATTTTTTGCATTTAGCAGACGCCTTATTCCAAAGCGACTTACAATCAATACATTTGAATACTAAGCAAGTGAATCATCAATCCATCAGTCGTAGCAGGAAGAGTAATCCAGCTCAGGCCCGGGGCCATTGATAGAAGGAAAAACCTTCTCCTAGCACCTTCTTCTAAACTTTTTTAAAAATTATTATTTTAAAAAAAATACACTGGAGAAACAGACAAACAATACAAGGGGGGCAATAGAAGAATATCATTTTAGGGACTCAGTAGAGGGGAAAGCGGGTGTCTTTAGGAGACGCAGTGCTGAGGGGCAGAAGATGTCTCAGGAGGAGCAGTTAAGGTGTAACCTGAAGAGATGGGTCTTCAGTCTACGACGGAAGATGGGTAGTGACTCTGCAGTTCTGACAGCCGTGGGAAGCTCATTCCACCAGCGGGGAGCCAGTGTTGTGAAGAGACGTGATCGGGCAGCACGACTGCTGTGTAGAGGTGGTGGGGCCAGTCGGCCAGCCGAGGTGGAGGAGCGGAGTGAGCGGGCTGGAGTTTGGGGGGGTTACCATTTCCTTCAGGTAGAACTTTGAGCAATGTAATTGTAAACAAACACCGTATCACTTCAAAACCCTCGTTGTGATGTCACCGGCGGTCAGTCCTAGTATCCGCAGCTCCGTCTAAAAGTTTCGGAGCGCTTCTGTTCCTCCAGACCCGTCTTTAAGCTGTTTACCTAAACGAGTGGCGGCAGGGCAGACCGCTTTGTTGTTATTTGGAAACCCCAGATCGTCCCTTCATGAAGAATCTTTCCTTTTATTTCATTTTATAACACAGATCTACACCCCAAGATTCGCCCCCCCCCCCTGCCCGCTAAAGAGCACCTACGATACTAATGTGACGAATGTGGCTGTTTCCTTTCTGACGCCGAGCTTCCAAATTGGGAGCTGCACCTCATTCCGGAAGGCAATTACAGGACTGCCGGCACTCTGCATCACCCCCGTGTTGTTGCTTGGCCTCTCCGTAAATTACAGTTGTGCCGATCGAGCCGATAGCAATTTGTCAGGCTTCAAATGAGGGATCTTATGATTGCAATACTCCGGCTACCACCACCGTGGACAGTTTGTTTTCATCAGGAACACTCTTCATTAGACACAGAGATGCTGTTGAAGATGAGATATCGCCACGGAGCGTTTCTAAACCCCTCCGTCTTGCACTGGGAACCGACTGACCTGGATGTTATAGGTCCGCTATGTAGATTTGAGCTTTGAAATAATAATCATGGAGAGAGGGAGAGGGAGAGGGAGACACAGAGAGAGAGAGAGAGAGAGAAAATAAATAAGTATCTGCACTATTTCCACCATGCTGATCTCTGTACATAATGTTTACACAGTTCTCATTTACTTGTATTTATACTTTCTAAATATATATATATATATATATATATATATATATATATATATAAATACACAGCTCTGTATAATATTTTTTTTATTCTAGTCGTACATTACATTATTTATTATCTTCACACTTGCTCTGGCAATGTAAACGTATGTTTCCCATGCCAATAAAGCCATTTAAATGGAAAATTAAATTGAAATTTAATTGTCCCTTTAAACTGCATATTCCACAGTATGTGTCCCATTTTGGGGGCTGAGCCAGGCCCCCTCTCTCTCTCTCTCTCTCTCTCTCTCTCTCTCTCTCTCTCTCTCTCTCTCTCTCTCTCTCTCTCTCTCTCTCTCTCTCTCTCTCTCCCTCTCTCTCTATTAAACATCCACCCCTCTCTCCCCCCCTCTCTCTCTATCAAACACCTACACCTCTCTCTCTGTCTCTCTCTCTCTCTCTTTCTCTCTGTCTCTCTATCAAACACCCACTCCTGTTCTCTGAATGGATGCCTCCCTCACTGTCTCTCTCTTTCTCTCTCTGGGTCTACCCCCCCCCTCACAGGTAGGTAGAGCCATGCTTGGCAGGGTTTGTTATTAGTGACCGTGGGTTTGGTCTGAATGTCATCATTCCTCCACACCCACAGCTGGATGCTGTTCTCTGTCTGTCTGTCTGTCTGTCTGTCTGTCTCTCAGCCCCCCCCACCCCTCTCTCTGTCTCTCTCTCTCTCCCTCTCTTTCTCTCTCTCTCTCTCTGCCTCTCTCTCTCTGCCTCTCTCTCTCTGTCTCTCTCTCTTTTTCTCTCTCTCTGCCTCTCTCTCTCTCTCTCTCCCCCTTTCTTCATGTCTGACTGCTACGTGACAGGACTCACTGATGACTGCTACTGATCTGACGTATTGATTAGGTATTAATAGCCTCTGAGTGAACTTCAGGACTCACCTAGTTCACTAACTGAAAGGTTGGTGGCTGTTTCAAAGTGCTCTGCTCTTAAAGTGCGCTGCTGTTTGTGTCGCCTGACTGGCCCCTCAGAACACCAGAGGAGCTGCTTCTGTTGACACATCCTGTGTCACGTGAGGGGGGTACCGCCCCCTATTGTGTGGGTCACTGCAGACGCAATGATAAGTCAGTAAATACGCTATCCCAACCCACACGTCTTCCGGGTGCCTGTGTGTGTGTGTGTGTGTGTGTGTGTGTCTCTCTTTGACGTTTTTCTTTCCATGTCAAAAGCATTCTCCGCCCAGTGTGAGTCACACCAGAGCTGCAACAGAACAAAAGGACCGAACTAAAGGATTGCACCCCTCCCACCACCCCCGCCATCAACCACCCCCCCGGGGGATGGGCGAGGGGGGCACAGAGTGTCCCCCCACCATCTCCTCCTCCTCGTGGGAGGCTCTTTGCGGTGTCTGGACAAGTTGGGATTCCTCGCATTCCTCATTTGTGGAAGGTCAAACTGGGCCTGCTGGACATGATGCCTTCAATGGTGTGTGTGTGTGTGTGTGTGTGTGTGTGTGTGTGTTTGTATGAGTGTGAACTCGAAGGAAACACCTTTAACACACACGACCACGAACGTGACAGAGTTTACAAGCTTCTTTACGACATCTACCAAGTGTGTATTCTGGTCACCGTGGTTACCCACCTCCTGTTCCGAGCAGGCCAACAATATCAAGTCAACCATAACCAGCATCCATTCATGATGCAAATATATTCTGTTGATTATGTGCTCGTTTGTTTATTTCCTGAGGCTCTTTATTATGGTTTTATTATAGTTTTCTAATTTACGGTCTTGGAAAATGAGAACGAACGAGGACAAAGGGAGAGAGAGAGGAGCGAGAGAGAGAAAGGAGAGAGAGTGGGAGGGGGCGGGGGACACACACACAAACAGCAACAGAGAAAGAAAGAGAGAAGAATATATTGTTGTTGAACCGAAGGGTCCTCTTCACCTTTGTCTAACACCACGCACACAGAGAGAGAGGGGGCTGGAGGAATTGTCTGACTGGAGTCAAGTCGGTGTCGGACCAGATAGCGGGCTTGTCACATCAATTGGACACAGCAGAGTTCAATGCATACAGATCCTGTTATTGTGTCTCCAACCGACCATGACGAACACAGCAGTCTCTGAGCACGCTGCGGAGGATCGGTCCCCGGGACGAGCTCTGTGCTGAGACCCCACGTCAAGCAGCATGGGCCCAATATGGGTCTCTGGCGAGGTCCCTGAGACCAGCGGCATGATGAGGCTCGTTGGTTCCCTGTGATGACGAGCTGCGTGCTGGGGGCTATTGGATCCCCCGGGACGAGCTGCGCAGTGAGGCTTATCAACCCGTATGTGTGTCTTGTGTCTGCCGGGCCATGGGGCATGTGTCTAGCGGAGGCCGGGGGGCCTGTTGAACCCTGGGTAACAGTGTTTCCTGCAACTCATTAAAGCAGCTAACACTGTCTTTGTAGTGTGTGTGGGTGTGTGTGTGTGGGTGGGTGGGATGAGGAAGATGAAGGGAGGAGGAAGATGAAGGGAGGAGGAAGATGAAGATGAAGGGAGGAGGAAGATGAAGAGAGGAAGAAGATGAAGGGAGGAGGAAGATGAAGGGAGGAGGAAGATGAAGAGAGGAGGAAGATGAAGAGGGGAGGAAGATGACGAGAGGAGGAAGATGAAGAGAGGAGGAAGATGAAGAGAGGAGGAAGATGAAGATGAAGGGAGGAGGAAGATGAAGGGAGGAGGAAGATGAAGAGAGGAGGAAGATGAATGGAGGAGGAAGATGAAGGGAGGAGGAAGATGAAGAGAGGAGGAAGATGAAGGGAGGAGGAAGATGAAGGGAGGAGGAAGATGAAGGGAGGAGGAAGATGAAGAGAGGAGGAAGATGAAGGAAGATGAAGGGAGAAGGAAGATGAAGAGAGGAGGAAGATGAAGGGAGGAGGAAGATGAATGGAGGAGGAAGACGAATGGAGGAGGAAGATGTAGGGAGGAGGAAGACGAAGGGAGGAGGAAGATGAAGAGAGGAAGAAGATGAAGGGAGGAGGAAGATGAAGGGAGGAGGAAGATGAAGGAAGATGAAGGGAGGAGGAAGATGAAGGGAGGAGGAAGATGAAGGGAGGAGGAAGATGAAGGAAGATGAAGGGAGGAGGAAGATGAAGAGAGGAGGAAGATGAAGGGAGGAGGAAGATGAAAGGAGGAGGAAGATGAAGGGAGGAGGAAGATGAAGGGAGGAGGAAGATGAAGGAAGATGAAGGGAGGAGGAAGATGAAGAGAGGAGGAAGATGAAGGGAGGAGGAAGATGAATGGAGGAGGAAGACGAATGGAGGAGGAAGATGTAGGGAGGAGGAAGACGAAGGGAGGAGGAAGATGAAGAGAGGAAGAAGATGAAGGGAGGAGGAAGATGAAGGGAGGAGGAAGATGAAGGAAGATGAAGGGAGGAGGAAGATGAAGGGAGGAGGAAGATGTAGGGAGGAGGAAGATGAAGAGAGGAGGAAGATGAAGAGAGGAGGAAGATGAAGGGAGGAGGAAGATGAATGGAGGAGGAAGATGTAGGGAGGAGGAAGATGAAGGGAGGAGGAAGATGAAGAGAGGAGGAAGATGAAGGGAGAAGGAAGATGAAGGGAGAAGGAAGATGAAGAGGGGAGGAAGATGAAGAGGGGAGGAAGATGAAGGGAGGAGGAAGATGAAGGAAGATGTAGGGAGAAGGAAGATGAAGAGAGGAGGAAGGTGAAGGGAGGAGGAAGATGAAGGGAGGAGGAAGATGAAGAGGGGAGGAAGATGAAGGGAGGAGGAAGATGAAGAGAGGAGGAAGATGAAGGGAGGAGGAAGATGAAGGAAGATGAAGGGAGGAGGAAGATGACGAGAGGAGGAAGATGAAGATGAAGGGAGGAGGAAGATGAAGAGAGGAGGAAGATGTAGGGAGAAGGAAGATGAAGAGAGGAGGAAGGTGAAGGGAGGAGGAAGATGAAGAGAGGAGGAAGATGAAGGGAGGAGGAAGATGAAGAGGGGAGGAAGATGAAGGGAGGAGGAAGATGAAGGAAGATGAAGGGAGGAGGAAGATGAAGGGAGGAGGAAGATGAAGGGAGGAGGAAGATGTAGGGAGGAGGAAGATGAAGGGAGGAGGAAGATGAAGGGAGGAGGAAGATGAAGGAAGATGAAGGGAGGAGGAAGATGAAGGAAGATGAAGAGAGGAGGAAGATGAAGGGAGGAGGAAGATGAAGGGAGGAGGAAGATGAAGGGAGGAGGAAGATGAAGGGAGGAGGAAGATGAAGGAAGATGAAGGGAGGAGGAAGATGAAGGGAGGAGGAAGATGAAGGGAGGAGGAAGATGAAGGAAGATGAAGGGAGGAGGAAGATGAAGTGAGGAGGAAGATGAAGAGAGGAGGAAGATGAAGGGAGGAGGAAGATGAAGAGAGGAGGAAGATGAAGGGAGGAGGAAGATGAAGAGAGGAGGAAGATGAAGGGAGGAGGAAGATGAACGGAGGAGGAAGACGAACGCCTTTCTTGTCTTGTCCTCCGAGAGGAGAGCAGGAATCTTCTCTTTCAATGCCCTCAGCTGGTGTGCGTTCACCATGCTCCGTCACACTCTAACCTGCTTGCCCGAGTGTGTTTCCTGCATTCCTGAGTGTGTGTGATGGAGTCCTGAGGGGAGTGGGGGCAGTGTGGGGTGGGGGGGGGCTGGGGGAGAGGCGGGGGTTGTTGTTGTTTGAACATAGTTGTGGTTCTTTTGTCCAGAGTTCAAAACAAGTTTTTAGATGTGTTGACTCGCGTCTCTCCGTGTCAGAAGACGACAGAGGTGGTGACGGTGGTTAAACGTGTCAATGGAACATTTGTAGACGTTTTCCGACCCCCCCCCGGATATAGACTTTAGAGTTTGTAGCGTGTGTGTCTCAGTGGCCTTGTGTTTGGAGTTTGTTAAAACCAATGAATAGATTCTCATAATACAACAAGGTCTCCATACCCCGTCGTCCAATGGCGTGGCTCCTGCTGTCGTCCAATGGCGTGGGTCCTGCTGCGTGTTGAAGTCCAATCATCCGAGGAATGCCAGGGTGGAGGTTAATGGAGGAAGAGAGAGAGAGTGTGTGTGTGTGTGTGTGTGTGTGTGTGAGTGTGTGCTTCAGTGGACCAAGTGGAATGTAGTGTTGAGTGTGTGTGTGTGTGTGTGTGTGTGTATGTGTGCGGCCTCATAGAGTCAGCCTGTCACTCATTACCTGAACCCCTGTAGAATGCAAATTGGTTACCATGACCACAGATCAATCTTTAACCGGAGGCATTCCCAAAACCATTAAAAGTTACCATTAAATATGGCTTCCCACGGTCGAGGTCTGGCTGACCAGAGACAGGGGCGACGGAGGGGGGGTAGTGGTGGTGGTGGTGGGGGGGGGGGAATCTAGGTTTAGGGTTGTGTGGGATGTGGGTTCGAGGTAGAAAAACAAAAGACACATTCCACTAGAAAGTCAAGATCAGAAGATGTGTGTGAAGTATAAAAAACAACAATGTTGTAGTGTCTCATTTTTCTACATGAATGTGTTCACATAAAAGTCATTTAGCCAACGCTAAGTGACCTCCAGTACAATAAGCATGTGTGTCTAAAGTAATCCATCACAGTAATCGCAAGTTAACACTCCATGAGAACAACCGTTACGGGCAGTCACAGTGCTGGAGAAAAAAAAAGAAAATCTGGTTTTCATGGCATGTGTTTCTATCTGTTTCACCCGGTTCCCTGCGTCGGTGTGTGTACAGTCATGTGACGTTGAGGGACGTCAAATCAACCTTTCCTTCAGACGCGTCCTTGAGTGTGTAATCAAGGACCCCAATTGAAATAAGCCAGTGGCTTTCTTGGGTTTTTATCCTGTTAGTTGACCTTGTATGTAATATGTACTTTCATGTACCTACTTCTGCAAATCTTCTAATAAAGTTTTCAATCAATCAATCAATCAATCCTGTAAATAAAGCCAGCTGCTGAGGACAGCGTGGAGGTCATCTCAGAAGACTAGCGGAGAGAATAATCACTCCGGAAAACATTGTTGACATTGACGACAGCTTCTCTTGTTCTTCCAACCGAAACCCCAGACGGTATCCGGACCCCTCTCCCACAACTCTGTCCACGCTCGATTATTTTCATCTTTCATTTTTTACGGTACTTCTCCCCGACTGATATGATGCGTTTTTGTGTGACTATGCCAAATTGTTGTGTGCCTATCAAATATTGCAATACTCATTGTTTAACCTTAAACATACTGTGTGCCCACTCTCAGTAGTCAACAACATATTTAGGAGCAGGCACATACCATATCAAGTAACAGTGAGACCAGTTTAACTCTAAAGGACATAGGAGCCTCACTGCAGTGGTCAGCAAGACAGAACAGCATGAACACAGAATAGCCATGTATGGGAACTAATGTCACTATTGTAAGTTACGAGGTAAAGCTATTTCCCTCTCTGAGAACGGTATATAAGCTGTAACAAACATCAGTACTTGGCTTGGCATCAGCCACAGCCAGGCTCGGCACCAGCCATGTCGTAGCCATGCTTGAAGCTTGGACTTAACAGAGCATGCTGCCTTGGAAACATCTGTACATGGGAATGCAACCCAGATCTGCCTAATACAATGATTACAATTCAACCTTCTCTCTGAGTCATCAATATATAATTTCCGGCCACGTGACCAAGAAAGATCTCCTTATAACAAATGGCGTCACGAACATCATTATTATCAAATGGCTTCTAACGAACAGGATGCTAGATTCAGCGAAACAGGTAAGGCACAATGTAATTATTTGCTTAACCTGAATTGCTGTTCTAGAACGAATCTTAATTTTTTTCAAAAAGGAGATGTATTGATATTGGAAAGTACTAAATTAAAATAGTTTGAATAGAAGGCGCTGTATAGTCAAAGACGGTGGTCAAAACACTGAGAGTTAGGATTTATTGAGATTCTGAACTTTGTAAGGAACAAAGCAGAAGTCTATTATGTTTATCTGTAAGGTACAGAAATATATTTATTGTGTATTAAGTTAGGGACAAGACCTTAAATACGTGATTGAAAGCACAGCACTTTGAGGAAAACTACGTTTGAAAAGATTTGGCCATAATATTTAAAAGACTCTAAGAGAAGTTTCAATCAACATAATTGATTACTAAAACCGCATGTCTATTAACATCATGGGAAGCAAACTACTATGTATGGCATGCAGAATGTTATCATTAAGAATGAAATGAATAACAAACATATTTCTGAACCAAGCTTCACAACAGGGCGAGAGTGTTAAAACTCTGACCCTAGGCTATTAATAGAACGGAGACTGCTCCTGTAACCAAACACACACACACACACACACACACACACACACACACACACACACACACATAGAGCTACAACATACAACAAATAGACAAATGTGTCTCATATTGAAATTATCATGCAAATCTGTGTTGATTCAGCAGACATATAACATTTTGATTGATTTAGTGAACAGAGAAATACACATTAAGACTCTAAGACTGTGAAACATCAAAGGAGGACATTTCTGATGGAGAAAACACAATTCAGCAAGAAAGACCTGGAATGTATTCTGACAATGCCTGTCGATTCTATTTCCTGACAGAATCAAGGAAATCAAGAGACATTGAGCGAAGGACTCAGAGACCGAGATGCTGTTAAGTTCTGGTCTAAGTTAACCATTGCAGAAGTGGGGAGAGAATGTTGCAGATGCTGAAGGAAGCTATTGCCGGATGAAACAAGAGAAATGAGACAAACTAATGACATTTCAATGTGACAAACAATGGAAATGTTAATTCTTATGATTTAAGACAGAGACATGATGATGACAAGAGAGACTTACACATACTTTTATGTAGTCGTAATTGTTCAATTGTACTGACGCACACAACTAACAGTGTCATCAGCAGTAAACAGCTGAATTCAACAGCATGAACTTACAAACTTTCTTCTAGGAATTCTAAGGGACGGGAACAACAGTCCAGATAACCCAATTAACAGACTAATGCTTAACATCTGTATTTTTGTTTCCAACTGTTTCTGAGCAGGTTAATTCCACAATCCATTGATGGAAAGCTTAAGATTTTATAGACTTAAGTCAAGAAAAGGAGGGGTGTAGTGTAATGATAATGCTAAAATTGTTTTAAGTTAATAAAACCTATTAACGCTGTGAACAGAGGCAAGAACACGTGCAAGACTGATGACCATCAAAGAATCAAATAGCACTCCTTGTTACCAGAAACACAAGGCCGTTCCTTTGATTGAAGATCTACTTCCAGACATTGTTATATTGACATATAATGTACTTTGTATGATGGAACCGATGCCTAATTTATTTCTGATGTGGTCATTCATTGACTTTGTTAAGAACTCCACATGTTTTTCAATAGAAATAATTTACCAGTCAAATTAATCTTACATCATGGGGAAAAAAAAGAGTGAGCTGATATGATGCGTTTTTGTGTGACTATGCCAAATTGTTGTGTGCCTATCAAATATTGCAATACTCATTGTTTAACCTTAAACATACTGTGTGCCCACTCTCAGTAGTCAACAACATATTTAGGAGCAGGCACATACCATATCAAGTAACAGTGAGACCAGTTTAACTCTAAAGGACATAGGAGCCTCACTGCAGTGGTCAGCAAGACAGAACAGCATGAACACAGAATAGCCATGTATGGGAACTAATGTCACTATTGTAAGTTACGAGGTAAAGCTATTTCCCTCTCTGAGAACGGTATATAAGCTGTAACAAACATCAGTACTTGGCTTGGCATCAGCCACAGCCAGGCTCGGCACCAGCCATGTCGTAGCCATGCTTGAAGCTTGGACTTAACAGAGCATGCTGCCTTGGAAACATCTGTACATGGGAATGCAACCCAGATCTGCCTAATACAATGATTACAATTCAACCTTCTCTCTGAGTCATCAATATATAATTTCCGGCCACGTGACCAAGAAAGATCTCCTTATAACAAATGGCGTCACGAACATCATTATATCACCGACGATAAAGGGTTGTATAAACACCTGGAGGAGGTCGCGGTTGACGAGAGGCGAAACAAGCAACAAAAAACAGCGTCGTCGTAAAACATAAAGAAAATCCCGCGGACGCAGTCATCAAAAACGAAGGTTTTGTCCGTTAAACCTTGCCGGAGACGCTTGAAGAGGTTTCAGCGAGATGGTGAGAACTTTCTTGTCCCAAAAAACAAACAATCACATTCCACTCTGAAGACACTCGGTAACAAAAGTCAAGGTAGTTTACTGTTTACTGTCTGCGGCAGACATAACACCCGCCCCTTTCCCCCCTCAGCTAAATGATATAGAACTTCTAGCCCACACAAAAGGCCCGGAACGTGGCATCTTAAACTACCCAACTACCTGTTGTTTTGTCTGAGCTCTGCTCTGCTCTGCTCTCATTGGTGGATTTCTCAGATTGGAATGAGCAGATAGATGACACCTTTACCTAGGCGAACATTCCTCGGGCCTCTGACGTACAGATGGGGGGGGCAGTCTGTTCCATCCCGGCTAGCGTTAGCCCTTTGAGCTGGACCCGCGATACGTCATCAGATCCAGGCCAAGGTGACTCATCCCCTTGATCAGCGAGCTTCACAGAAAAAAAACTGCTCCTTTGATCACAACACTGACTCACGCACATACACATACACACACACACACACACACACACGCACGCACACGCACACTCACACACATGCACAGCCACACACACTCACGCACACGCGCACACGCACGCACACACACACATACACACACACACCCACACACGTGGTCTGATTAGTGACTTTCAGAACACAGAAACAAGTTGGTTTACTGCATCTTCTATTGTCAATTTAAGCTGTTAACCTCCGACCTGTCAGACGTCTCGTGTTCCGAACCTCCAGTCGAGATCAAACAAAGGTTGACCGGTGCTGGAGCGGGAGCGACCCCCTCACATCTGACCTTTGATCCAGGGCTGCGGAATAGGCCAATCACAGGCCAGAGATGGAGGGAGGAGGGTAAGAGGGAGGGTAAGACTCCCAAGACCATACCTGAGGTCTATTGTTGTGTCACAGCTGCACAGACAACAGCTCTGTCTCCGTCTGATATCTCACTTTAATCTGTTACTTTCTCTCCCCCTCCCCCTCTATCCCCCCCCCCCTTTCTCTATCTCCCCCGTCCCCGTCCCCGTCCCCGCCCTCTCTCCCTCCTCCTATCTCTCAGCCTTCCTCTGTAATGATGTTGTGGTGACGGTTCCAACAACCCTCAGCAGAGGCGACACTCTGTCTTTGTTTAGAAGGTTGTGAGCGGTCTGTCAGAGAGGTGTGTGTCTGTCTGCTGTGAGAAACCCTGTCTTCTGTCTGTCTGCTGTGAGAAACCCTGTCTTCTGGGCTCATTTAGAGAGAGTGATACCTTTCCTCTTGACTTGAATGAGTGAGATAGTATATAGTTAGTATATATAGTATATAGATACTATAGGGATATCATTGGAGGGCCTGTAGTTTTTTCTTGATGATGCGGTCCGATCAGGAAAAAAAAAGATCCATGACTCAAATCACCATGTTGAATTCATAATCTCTCAGGGAATAACACATTGGTTATAACACATGACATAAAAGAATCCTTTGCCTAACGAGTGAAGAGAGAGAAGAGAGAAGAGATGAATCAATCAGTTGAATATTCATATTGTGATGTTTCCCATCTATCATCCCCTCTGAATCTCTCAGGGAAATAATGTTCCGCTTGGTTATCGCATGACATGAAGGCTAATTTATCTTGGTTATAACATGACATAAAGCCTTGTTTGTCTTGGTTATAACACATGACATAATGGCTAGTTTGTCTTGGTTATAACACAAGACATAAAACACTAGTTCGCTATACTATTGAAGCTCTCATTGGTTGAGGAACAGTGAGAAGATGTTAGACAGGGGCTGGTGGAGGTAGACATCAGAGGACAGGGGAGGCTGGTGGAGGTAGACATCAGAGGACAGGGGAGGTTGGTGGAGGTAGACATCGGAGGACAGGGGAGGCTGGTGGAGGTAGACATCAGAGGACAGGGGAGGCTGGTGGAGGTAGACATCAGAGGACAGGGGAGGCTGGTGGAGGAAGACATCGAAGGACGGGCCCATGGTAATGCATTGAACAAAAAAGGAACGCTATCATAGTAGTTTGTGAAATGGAATGGGGAAGGGTATAATCCTATGCATTACAATGAGCCCGCCTTCCAATGTCTACCTCCACCAGCCTCCCCTGTCCTCTGATGTCTACCTCCACCAGCCTCCCCTGTCCTCCGATGTCTACCTCCACCAGCCTCCCCTGTCCTCCGATGTCTACCTCCACCAGCCTCCCCTGTCCTCTGATGTCTACCTCCACCAGCCTCCCCTATCCTCCGATGTCTACCTCCACCAGCCTCCTCTGTCCTCCGATGTCTACCTCCACCAGCCTCCCCTGTCCTCCGATGTCTACCTCCACCAGCCTCCCCTGTCCTCCGATGTCTACCTCCACCAGCCTCCCATGTCCTCCAATGTCTACCTCCACCAGCCTCCCCTGTCCTCCGATGTCTACCTCCACCAGCCTCCCCTGTCCTCCGATGTCTACCTCCACCAGCCTCCCCTGTCCTCCGATGTCTACCTCCACCAGCCTCCCCTGTCCTCCGATGTCTACCTCCACCAGCCTCCCCTGTCCTCTGATGTCTACCTCCACCAGCCTTCCCTGTCCTCTGATGTCTACCTCCACCAGCCTCCCCTGTCCTCCGATGTCTACCTCCACCAGCCTCCCCTGTCCTCCGATGTCTACTTCCACCAGCCTCCCCTGTCCTCTGATGTCTACCTCCACCAGCCTCCCCTGTCCTCTGATGTCTACCTCCACCAGCCTCCCCTGTCCTCCGATGTCTACCTCCTCCACCAGCCTCCCCTGTCCTCTGATGTCTACCTCCACCAGCCTCACCTGTCCTCTGATGTCTACCTCCACCAGCCTCCCCTGTCCTCTGATGTCTTCCTCCACCAGCCTCCCCTGTCCTCTGATGTCTACCTACACCAGCCTCCCCTGTCCTCTGATGTCTACCTCCACTAGCCTCCCATGTCCTCTGATGTCTACCTCCACCAGCCTCCCATGTCCTCTGATGTCTACCTCCACCAGCCTCCCCTGTCCTCCGATGTCTACCTCCACCAGCCTCCCCTGTCCTCCGATGTCTACCTCCACCAGCCTCCCCTGTCCTCCGATGTCTACCTCCACCAGCCTCCCCTGTCCTCCGATGTCTACCTCCACCAGCCTCCCCTGTCCTCCGATGTCTACCTCCACTAGCCTCCCCTGTCCTCTGATGTCTACCTCCACCAGCCTTCCCTGTCCTCTGATGTCTACCTCCACCAGCCTCCCCTGTCCTCCGATGTCTACCTCCACCAGCCTCCCCTGTCCTCTGATGTCTACCTCCACCAGCCTCCCCTGTCCTCCGATGTCTACCTCCACCAGCCTCTCCTGTCCTCTGATGTCTACCTCCACCAGCCTCCCCTGTCCTCTGATGTCTACCTCCACCAGCCTCCCCTGTCCTCGGATGTTTACCTCCACCAGCCTCCCCTGTCCTCCGATGTCTACCTCCACCAGCCTCCCCTGTCCTCTGATGTCTACCTCCACCAGCCTCCCCTGTCCTCTGATGTCTACCTCCACCAGCCTCTCCTGTCCTCTGATGTCTACCTCCACCAGCCTCTCCTGTCCTCTGATGTCTACCTCCACCAGCCTCTCCTGTCCTCTGATGTCTACCTCCACCAGCCTCCCCTGTCCTCCGATTTCTTCCTCCTCCACCAGCTTCCACTGTTCTCCACCGACGTCTCGTAAAATGTCCGCCCCACTAAACAGTCCTAATCTGCCACCCTCAGCCCATACGCTGTCCTTAACGGGAAGGAACAGATGAGTGATACGCAGCAGAGAGTCGGCAGCTCTGCCGTAAAACCCAGAGGGGAACACACGTCGTTCCTTTTTTTAAAGAATGCAAATCAATTTCGAGTCATTTTATGCTTTCGCCACTTTCATATTGACCCGCTGCTGAATTGAAGAAAGGGGCAGTTTTGAAAATTCAATTTCCCTCCCCCCTACGGCAGAGAGCCGGCCAGCGAGCACCTCCAGGGGAACGGTGGGTCCATTCCTCTTTTCTGTGGCCGTATTCAACAGTAATATGTACCATGTAAGTAAGCCCGTTACAGCCCGCAGCATGACAGGTGACGCATTTCAGGATCCATGTGTCAAACGCGGGTCGGACTTTGGCTGCTCTTTGATACAGTACAGTCTGCTGGATGTTTATGTGTGTGTGTGTGTGTGTGTGTGTGTGTGTGATACAGTACGCCTCCTGGATGTTTATGTGTTTGTGTGTGTGTGTGTGTGTGTGTGTGTGTGAGTGTGTGTGTGTGTGTCGGTGTTCTACCTCCACCAGCCTCCCCTGGTGTTCTACCTCCACCAGCCTCCCCTGGTGTTCTACCTCCCCCAGCCTCCCCTGGTGTTCTACCTCCACCAGCCTCCCCTTATGTTCTACCTCCACCAGCCTCCCCTGGTGTTCTACCTCCACCAGCCTCCCCTGGTGTTCTACCTCCCCCAGCATCCCCTGGTGTTCTACCTCCACCAGCCTCCCCTGGTGTTCTACCTCCACCAGCCTCCCCTGGTGTTCTACCTCCACCAGCCTCCCCTGGTGTTCTACCTCCCCCAGCCTCCCCTCGGTGAGTGGCATTAATATATAGGCAGAGATACATCCAATCATTACACTGACACCTCCTCAAAGACCACCCCAACAACCCTGCCATCTGGTGGAACGAGAGAGAGAGAGCGAGAGGGAGAGAGAGAGAGAGAAGACAACCAGAGACTTCAGAGAGAGAGAGAGAGAGAGAGAGAGAGAGAGAGAGACTGAGAAAGAGAGGGAGAGAGAGAGGAAGAAAGAGAGTAAAGACAGCCAGAGGCTTCAGAGAGAGAGAGAGAGAGAGAGACTGAGAAA
>NC_137685.1:8811375-8823875 GCF_963989245.1 Nansenia antarctica | reverse complement strand
TGATTGAGGTGGTTTGATACGCAGCGAATTACTCCTTTCACGCAAATTCTTGTCATCCTCGTCTTCCCCCGAAGCTGCCCGTTAACATCCTTCAGGGGCAGGCCGACGTGTTAACGTTGTAAAGACAAGACGACTCTGAGAACTCGTAATGAGGAATTCAGAAGTTAGGAATGTAGAAGAGTTAGAACAGGGTAACTTTGAGTTGAAACATCGTTAGAGGGAGGATCCTTCTATGAATAGTCTGTTGGATTCCACTGGTGAAAAACGATGTTTGACGAAGCCCAGTCTCCGATAAATACGCCCTGTTGTGCAGACCGAAGAATATTCTGTTGTGTGTGGTGGTGTTATCTGGCTGTACTGGCAGTATGTGTGTGTGTGTGTGTGTGTGTGTGTGTGTGTGTGAGCACTCTTACACAACGCATGTTACATCCAAACAGGTGGTCAAACGCTTGCTGCTCTGTCCAGGAACCAACCGCCAGAACGTCACCAGGACAACAGAAATACATAAGAAATAATAATACTACATTGGTGTGACGATAATTAGAACTTAGGAACGAATGAGTTGAGAAGCTAGTTGGAACAGGGTGAAATAACTTTGATGACTACTTTAGAAGGGAGGGGGGGGGGCAGATGGAGACGGGGGAAGGCGCAGTAGGAGCCTTTGATGAATAGTCTGGATTAAACTGGTGATTGTTCAGACTCGACGCTCCATTCAGCAACAGGAAGGAAGGGAAACACTTGAAAGGAGAGAGAGTATAGTCTGCCCTTCATTTCTATTCATCCGTTTCCTCTCCTCCTCCCCCCTCCTCCCTTCTTCTCTCGAGCGAGAGAGTGTGTCGGCTAATCCGCGCGGGAACGCCCGCGCATGCCGGCGAAGATGGAAACAATGTCTGACATCGACAGACATTGAGGAGAGAAGTAGGAGAGGAGGAGGAGAGGAGAGGAGGAGGGAGGAGAGAGTAGGAGAGGAGAGGAGGAGAGGAGGAGGGAGAAGAGAGTAGGAGAGGAGGAGAGGAGGAGAGGAGGAGAGGAGGAGGGAGAAGAGAGGAGGAGAGGAGGAGGGAGAAGAGAGTAGGAGAGGAGGAGGAGAGGAGAGGAGGATGGCTGTGGATGGATGAGGTGTTGTGTTTAAGGACAGAGTGAGGCATTATTTACCATTAGAGCCTAGGCAGGGGGGGGGCTGTAGAAAGAGCTGTAGGAAGCCTCCGACAGCCATCATCATCATCATCATCATCATTATCATCGTCTTTTTCTTCTTCTTCTTCTTCTTCTTCTTCATCATCATCACTCAACAGGCAGCATCACCACTGGGGCACTGGGGTGAGTCACATCCATCTGGTCGGCAGGAGAGGAGTGTGTGTGTATGTGTGTGTGTGTGTGTGTGTGTGTGTCTGTGTGCCTCTGTGTATGTTTGTACCTACCTGAATGTGTGTGTGTGTAGGGTGATGACAGCATGGACGCCCCCCCCCCCCCCACACACACACACCTTTTCTTAGCTATGAAACAGACATGGTGATGGTCCGAGCATTATTGAGTAGCATAGGATCAGGCGTTTGTGTGTGTGTCTGTGTGTGGTATGTGTGTGTGTGTGTGTGTGTGTGTGTGTGTGTGTGAAATGCAAACATTGTGGCTTTTGAAGTCACGCTGAAGCAGCACAACTACTCAGGGGTATACACTTTTCTTATAGATTTGGATTTCTACTTCTGCGGCCCATCCGTGTCTGAGTGTGTGTGTGTGTGTACGTGTGTGTGTGTGTGTCTGTGTGTGTGCGTGTGAGTGTGAATGTGAGTGTGAGTGTGAATGTGAGTGTGAGAGTGAGTGTGATTGTGAGTGTGAGTGTGAGTGTGAGTGTGAGTGTGAGTGTGAGTGTGTGTGTGAGTGTGAGTGTGAGTGTGAATGTGAGTGTGAGTGTGAATGTGAGTGTGAGTGTGAATGTGAGTGTGAGTGTGAATGTGAGTGTGAGTGTGAATGTGAATGTGAGTGTGAGTGTGAATGTGAGTGTGAGTGTGAGTGTGAGTGTGATTGTGAGTGTGACTGTGAGTGTGAGTGTGAGTCTGAGTGTGAGTGTGAGTGTGAGTGTGAGTGTGAGTGTGAGTTGTGACACACACACACACACACACACACACACACAAAGGTGTCGCTTCTCTCCATTTCACTGCAAGCCTTTCCGCCTCTCCCTCCCTTATCTCCCTCCCTCTCTTCTCTATCTCTCTCCCTCTTTTCGCTAACTCTCTCCCTCTCTTCTCTCTCTCTCTCCCTCTCTCCATCTCTATCTCTTTCCCTCTCTTCTCTATCTCTCTCTCTCTCTCCCTCTCTCCTTCTCTCTCCCCCTCTATCTCTTCTCTAAGTCTAATCCCTCTTGACAAAGCTAAAGCTAAAGCTGTGTTCCTCATGTCTGGGACGATCATTGTCATAATAAAAAAGAGAGAGAGTGAATTTAATTGATTCATTTCCAAGGTTCAGGCTGATATATTTTTATTTGTTATTGTTCCAGAGCCGGCAGTGGCTGTTAGGAGCAATGCTAACAATGCTATGACAACAGTTCAGGTTCAGTGTAGCATATGTAGCATGGTAGAGAATACAGCTAGCCGTGCCATAACCTAATAATAATAATAATAATAATAATAATAATAATAATAACTTTATTTGTATAGCGCTTTTCCTGCAAACGTTGCAGCTCAAAGTGCTTTAATCATTATATAATCTTAATTTTATTATTTTGTAACTTAAATGCAATATTAAAAGAATGGGTTTTTATAATCTTAATTTAATTATTAAAGGCAATATTAAAAAGATGGGTTTTTAGTCTTGACTTGAACATATTTGCTGAGGTTGCATCCCTAATGTAAACTGGCAGTGCATTCCACAATCTGGGTGCATAAAATGAGAATGCAGCCTCACCAAATCTCTTCTTTTGTACATGTGGTACACAGAGAAAACCAGCGTCAGAAGACCTGAGAGCTCTATGCTCTCACATAATGCTCTACACATCAGTGGGTTGCCATAGTGACGTAGTCTAAAGAAGCACATGACCAGACAGTTGGTACCTGAGGACACATTCTCACCACGGAACATGTCAGAGCAGGCCGGTGGAGGTAGACATGGGAGGATGGGCTCATTGTAACGCATGGAATAGAATGAGGAATTAGGTCAAGCATGTGTTATCGTCTTCACTCCTCCTCCCCTCTCCTCCTCCTCCTCCTCCTCTCTCTCCTCTCCTCACATCTCTTCTCCTCTCCTGTCCCCCCCCTCTTCATTCCTCTCCTCCTCTCTCTCCTCTCCTCCTCCTCTCCTCTCCTGTCCTCCCCTCTTCATTCCTCTCCTCCTCTCTCTCCTCTCCTCTCCTCCTCTCCTCTCCTCACATGTGTTCTCCTCTCCTCCCCTCCTATCCACCTCCCTCCTCTTCTCTCTCACATCTCTTCTCCTTTCCTCTCCTCACATCTCCCCCCCCCCACCCTCTCCCCCCCAGGCAGTGGCTGACCTGATCCCTGATCTGTTAACACGTGAGTTACTGTCCACCTCCGCGTCTCCTCTCAGCCCTGATGCTGTGTCCTCAGGAGGCAGGCCCTGACCCTCTCCCTCCCTCCCTCCCTCTTCCTTTCTCTCTCTCTCTCTCTCTCTCTCTCTCTCTCTCTCTCTAGTGTATATATATATATATATATATATATATATATATATAGAGAGAGAGAGATATTTGTCATCTCTCTCTTTCTCCTCTCCTCTCTTTTCTCCTCTCTCTTTCTCTCTGTCTCTCTCTCTGCTCGCTCTCTCTCTCTCTCTCTCTCTCTCTCTTCTCTCTCTCTCTCTCTCTCTCTCTCTCTCTCCCTCTCTCTCTCTATATATATATATATATATATATATATATATATATATATATATATATATATATACGGTATATATATATAAACCCCTCCCAAAAAGTTCTGAAACGTTATTTTGGTTGATTATTCCTCCCCTTTAATAATACCAATTGGTATTGTATTGTATATTGTTGGAAAGCCTGATTAGTCACCTTTACAATGAGGAACAACCTGTAAGGATCATGCATTTGTGGAATGAGCAACACAGCTAAACGTGTGTGTAGCGGCCCAAACATATTTGCCAAAATCCCTTATATTCTTCTGTTGGTATTCACTCTCGTTTTGAGTTGCTTGGTGGATTGGATGATTGCACTCTTCCACAGTTATAAGGAAAAAACAACACATATTGGCCATTTTTACACTTTATTAATGTCAGGGACCTCAGTAGCGTGTGGAAGATCCATACGCAGTCACAACAGCTTGGCACCTCCTCATGCAGGTCACCAGCCTGGTCACACACTGCTGTGGGACAGCATCCCATTTCTCAACTAGGATTTGCCGCAAGTCAGCCAACATGGTTGCGTTAGTCACTCTGGCACGTACAGCACCCAAGCTGATCCCACAAGTGTTCAATTGGGTTGAAGTCTGGACTCACGGCAGGCCATTCCACCCTCTCCACTCCCAAATTCTGGAGGTGCTCTGTGATGTTCCTGGCTCTGTGGGGGCGAGCGTTGTCCTCCTGGAGGATGGAGTTAGGTCCCATATTCTGGAGATATGGGATCGCCACTGGCCCCAGAATATCATTCCTGTCAATGAGGTGCCATTCAGGTGCCATTCACACACCTGTGACTGGCATACACCTGCCAGCACTTGAAGCTCAAAACGAGAGTGAATACCAACAGAAGAATATTGCTGGGGATTTTGGCCCCAAAAAATTGGGCCGCTAGCCACACATTTAGCTGTGTTACTCATTCCACGAATGCATGATCCTTACAACAGCCTCGTTGTAAAGGTGACTAATCAGGCTTTCCAACGCTATAAAATACAATACCGGACTTCCGGTAATGGCGGCGTGCTGAGAAGACGGGTTTTCTCACCTCCACTAAAACCTTCAAACAAATTCTGCTACAAACCTAGCTAAAGTCAATTAAAATCAGCCATACCACTCGCAAAAGATGTCGTCTATACAAGGGAAACCGAGTACCCGAAAGAACCCACAAGTACAATCTAAAATTATGGACTTCAGCTCTCCTAGAAACAAGGACGATGCTAAGGCTAACTCGAGCAGCGCGGGGATCACAGAAACTGCCGAGGAAGAAGGGGGAAAATATGACAGGATTCTGGAAGCTATCGGAGAATTGAGGTCCGAGTCTGCAAACCGACATGAAGAAATGTTGGTCGCAATTGATGGACTGAGGAAAGATATGGGAGAATGTACGGAACGAATTACACATGCAGAGGTCCGTATTTCCAACACGGAGGATGAGGTGAATGTCCTCCAGGCTAAGGTCCACTCTCTGGAGGGAAAGAAACAAGAACTGGAAGACAAGGTGACAGACCTAGAATCAAGAGCCAGGCGGTCTAATCTGAGACTCGTTGGCCTGCGGGAGGGAGAGGAGGGAGACGACGCCTGCACCTTTCTCGAGAGTTGGATACCGGAGACACTGGGGCTCACAGCACTAAGATCCAAACTCACACTGGAGAGAGCTCATCGCATTGGTCAGAGAAGGGAGCCCAACGCGCCTCCGAGAACGATGATCATGAAATTCCTGAACGACAGAGATAAGGTGACTGTATTAAGAGCAGCCAGAGCCCAAAAACAAATCCTACACAAGGACAAACCAGTACGTTTCTACCCCGACCTAGCGACAGGAGAACACAAGAAGCAGAAGGAATTCGACTGGGCCAGACAGAAATTACGTAGCATGGGGATAAAACATGGCATGTTGATCCCGGCTAGATTGCTGGTGACACACAAGGACAAAACACAAACTTTTGGCACACCGACAGAAGTGGAAAGTTTCATCAAACGAATCCAAGAAGAAAACGGAAGTGGATGAGTATATGAGACACTAGTACTATTGGCTTTGATAACGAGCAACGTCATGTTAGACCTCTAACACTGGTTTATATTGTTCTTTTTTCTTATATGTTTATTTGCAAACCAGTTAAACTGTGTGTGTCTAGGTGATTTAACATACTATTATGTTTTCGGAGAAAATATTGGGGTCATTCAGTTGAGAGTAGCTCAGAAATTAGCACGTTAAGACTCAATGTCCCAAAATGCACTACTCGAACACAGTTCACCGTCAACAATGATTCAATGCTACGCTAGACCCATGATACGGGTTTACAATGTTATTTCACAGTTATTCGTTTTTTCAAGTTACATGAAACAAGTTGAATTGTGTCTATTTAAGCGATTAATATGCCAATGTGTTTCCCTTGAGGATATTAGAGTAGATCGGTAGTCAGAAAGTAACAAAAAAAGTACACTAAAACTCATAATCCCACAATGCACTATTCGAGCAGCACTGTTTCCTGAACAACGGAGATAGAATGGAGAGAAAACAGCCCCGAACGAACCTCAGATCAGATTGGCAACATATCGTTATTGAAGTGGTGAATCTAAATGATAAATTACATAATACATAATGTCAATTATATAATACATTTATATGCCAATGTATTCTTCTACTTTTTATTTTGGTTACTAAATTCAACCAGGGGGCCAGGAAACTTTCACAATAGGGCATGTTAAGCACTGTATATGTGGGTGTGTGTGTGTGTATGTATGTATGTGTGTGTGTGTGTGTGTGTGTGTGTGTATGTGTATGTATGTATGTGTGTATGTGTATGTATGTATGTGTGTATGTACTATAACAGCAACACCCCATAACATGCCGCTCAAACTCAGTTTGGGCTCAGTTATTTTCAGGGTGTCAACTGCTGATCCACATTCTTTAGTTATTCTAATATACAATTCACAATGGGCTTCTATACTTAACATTTAGTGGTGGTTGACCAATATACCAACTTTGTTAATTAGGTTTTTATTTCACATTTAGTGGAGGGAGAAGGTTACTCTTTATAAGGAGATTAATCAGTTCAGCCTCACTACTCCTCACTCGGTGTGGAGTAGTTTTCAGCGTTACGGGAGTGAACAGGTGGGTGGGGGGAATGCTCAGTTCTGGAGCATTGGGGGGGTCTCGGTTAGTTTGTTGAGAGACCCAGTTTGTTTGTTTGTTTTTCTTCGTTTTTCTCTTTTGACCTCTTTTTTTTTCTTCTTTACATTATTGCACAATGATACAAGGAATTTACAAATGTATTGCTATCTATGACTGGTAAATTAGACATCAAGTTCACATCCTGGAACTGCAGAGGGCTACAAAAAATAAAAAAGGTAAAGCAGGTGATGGGGAGATTAAAAAGTATTAATTCCCAAATAATTTTTCTTCAAGAAACACATCTTTCAAAAGACAAAGACATTGGGATTAGGAGGAGGTGGCAGGGTAAGGTATTCTCAGCGCCCTTTAACACTCAAGCAAGGGGTGTCATGACTCTTGTACATAAATCTATTCCTCTTAATGTCACAAAGATAATTGCTGATACGGCAGGTAGATACCTAATAATTCAAGGCATGCTTCTGACAGAACTTCTCAACCTGGTCAACATTTATGCGCCAAATAATGATGACCCTGAATTTTTCAGTAATTTGTTTTTCACTCTATCAACCCTCAAAGGTCAATATATAATAGCAGGAGATTTCAACTGTACACTAGATCCCTCTAAAGATAGGTTAACACAAATTGATAAGTCCCATAATAAAAGCAGAGGAATTATACATCAGTTTATCAAGACATTAAATCTTAGAGATATATGGAGAGACAGAAACCCTGAGGTATTATTCTATTCGTGTTTTTCCAGTACACATAAAACATACTCCCGAATTGATTATTTCTTAATTTCTGCAGGCCTGGTGTCTAGAATCAAGGAATGTAATTATGACAGTATTCTGATATCAGATCATGCCCCAAATAATTTGTGTTATGTAGACCCAGGCTTGAAAAAGGATCCACCAAAATGGAGATTGCAGCAAAGTTGGCTACGGGACCCAGATCTAATCTCTTTCCTTGAGGTACAAATTGATGTATTTTTCATAATCAACACAGATGAGACTTCTGCAAGCACCAGATGGGAAGCTTTTAAAGCTTACATTAGGGGCCAGATTATTAGTTTTACAAGTTCTAAATCTAAAAGAGCTAAACAAAAATTTACATTGTTAGAGTCAAAAATCAAAGTCTTGGAGAGAAATTATTATCAAAATCCCGATCCAAAAACTCACCAGGAATTGTTATTGTTGAGAACACAGTATAATGAAATGTCAACTGCAAAAGCTACAGATAATCTCTTAAAACTTAAACAAACTATATTTGACCAAGGGGAAAAATCAGGAAAAATCTTGGCATGGCGCTTAAAACAACTTCAAACCGAAAGAGCTATTACCAACCTCAAGACTCATAATGATGACTCTATTATAGATCCTATTAAAATTAATGAGGCATTTAGAGAATATTATGGAAAACTATATAGTTCCGAAAGAGCTCCAGAATTACCAGACCAAAAGCTATTCCTAAATAATATTGATATCCCTAGTATATCAGAGGAAGAAAGGATGGAACTGGGTGACGACTTATCCTTAGAAGACATCACTATGGCAATAAAGAGCATGAAATCTGGGAAGGTGGCAGGACCAGACGGCCTACCCATCGATTTGTATAAGAAATTTGAATCTAAATTAAGGAAACCTCTTCTTGAGATGTTTAATGAATCATTTCGGGAAGGGATCCTCCCTCCCTCCTTGAGAGGGGCTTTGATTACTCTCCTTCCTAAACCTGGAAAATCAAATGATAAATGCGAAAACATGAGGCCAATCAGCCTCCTCAACTCAGATTTAAAAGTACTCTGCAAAATTCTAGCAAAAAGATTAGAGATTATTCTACCAGATATCATAAAGGGAGACCAAAATGGGTTCATTGTGGGTCGTCAGGGATTTCATAACATAAGAAGGGTTTTAAATATCTTACATTCCCAAAGAGAGTTACCAGATACAGCTTTCCTGTCATTGGATGCTGAGAAAGCATTTGACAGGGTGGAATGGGCATACCTGTTTGAGCTTCTCGAACGATTTGGGCTGGGAGAAAACTTTTGTAAATGGGTGAAATTATTATATAAAGAACCATATGCAGAAATAATTACTAACAACAATATATCTATGCCAATTAAAATCAACAGGGGATGCAGACAGGGGTGTCCATTGAGCCCTCTCATATTTACGATGGCAATTGAGCCCTTAGCAATTGCAATACGAAATCACACATCAATATCGGGCATACCTATAGGTCAACTTGAACATCGCATAGCTCTCTATGCGGATGACGTAATCCTGTTCCTTAAAAATCTGGGAGAATCGATCCCGGCTCTTATGGACCTCATTAAAAGATTCGGCAATATTTCTGGGTACAAAGTTAATAGCCATAAATCTGCCATATTACTGCTTAATTCGAATGAGAGAGAGAACCCACCCAATTATATTGGTCACTTTAAGTCAGTTGACAGCTTTACATATTTAGGAATACAAATTACTCACAGGTTAGAAGAAGTGGTACAGACTAATTATAGCCCTGTTGTAAATTCTATTTGCGAATCAATTGATAGATGGTCATCTCTTCCTATTTCCCAGATAGGCAGAATTAATATATTGAAAATGAACACTCTCCCAAAGCTATTATATCTCTTTCAAAACATCCCCTTGCCGCCTCCCCCAAACTTATTTCCTAGACTAAGGACATTATTCACGAACTTTATATGGAAAAATAGACGCCCCAGACTTCGCCTGTCTCTTCTGTATTTACCTTATGACAGAGGTGGCCTACAATGCCCAAACATGTTGTGGTATTACTGGGCAACTCAAATCAGAACTATGAGGTTTTACTACTCGACAGAAGGACTACTTTCACCAGCATGGAAAGACATTGAGTGTAACTCTATAGGGCTCCAACTGCCGACATATATATACTCTGATAATCCGAAAAACCTTAAAAGGAAAACATCGAACCCTATATTGAGAAACATGATTTCTGTATGGTACGAGGTACAAAAATACTTGTCGGAAACACCTGTTCTCTCTCGCTATAGTCCCATTTGGGGCAATAATTACTTTGTGCCAGGTAGGGCAGACGGGGGCTTTAAATTATGGGCTGACAAAGGAATAACACAAATTAATGACATATTCGACTCAAAGGATGAGCATATGGAATCATTTGAAATTCTAGTAAACAAACATTCTATCCCTCGCAAGCATTTCTTTAAGTACTTACAGCTCAGGAACTTTATTTATTCTAATCAAAATCACTCCCTGGCCATACCCGCTCTATCCTCATTGGAGAAAGTTTTAATTAAAAATCCTTTCGGAAAGGGAATTATTTCGGATGTATATGATTTGTTGATTGCTAGATCACTAGAATCTTCAGAACCCAAATTGAAAGCATGGAGGAGTGACCTTCAAGAGGAAATATCAGTGGAAAAATGGAACAAGGCATGCAAAAGAGCTCAAACCCAGACCGCTAACACTCGTTTAAAGCTTCTACAGTACAATTGGATAATGAGAGTATATATAACACCAGAAAAACTCAATAAATTTAACCCCAACATTCCAGACTTATGTAACAGGTGTAGAGAGGACAAGGGTACATTCTTTCATTGTATATGGGAATGTCCAAGAATTCAAGAATTCTGGAAAGAACTTGGAATAATAATACAGGACATTCTGTCAATTAAAATTACTGTTGAGCCTAAGCTGTTTATTCTTGGCATTTATCCAGAGGGACACAGGATGAAATGCAGTGAACAGATCTTTATGGATATGTGTATTTTACAGGCCAAAAGATCAATAGCACTAACGTGGAAAAGCACAGGTAAACCAAGTATTGTGCAATGGTTTAGGGAGATGTCGCGGTGTCTACCATTAGAGAAAATTTCATACACACTCAAAGACAGGCAGGAAAGATTCCAAAGTATTTGGGGCCCATTCATAAAATATCTGGAGGACAAGGACTTATCACACTGGATGGACGAACCTGGGCGTGAACAAATGTAAACTCTGCAATAAACCATTTGAACAGGTGTGTGAATTGACCAGGAGTAGAGTAGGAGTTGGATATAATTAATGTATCTGTTGCAATGTACCCTTTTCTTTATTATATATATATATTTTTTTTTTTTTTTTAACAGTTTATGTTTTTATTATTACCTTTATTTTATTTTTTCTCTCCCTTTTATTTTGTATGTGTATATATGAGCTCAGTTATATGATTGCCTCTCCACCAATGTACGTACTATATATAGGCCTACATGTGTATGGCAATTCTGGTGAGTTATCTGCTTGTATGTACAGTATATACATATATCATTATTACTAATTATTTATTTTCAAGATTTGTGTTATCTTTTTCAAAAAAACTCAATAAATATATTGTTGAAAAAAAAAAAAATACAATACCAATTGGTATTATTAAAGGGGAGGAAGAATCGACTGAAATAACGTTTCCAAACTTTTTTTGAGGGGTTTATATATAAGAGAGGCCCTGAACCTCTCCCTCCCTCCCTCTTTCTTTCTCTCTCTCTCTCTATATATATATATATGTTATGGTACATGTGGGAAGACGGTACGTGTGGGAAAACTAGGGTTAGGGTTAGGTGCTAGGGTGCTACGGTTAAGGTTAAGGTTAGGGTTAGGGTTAGGGATAGGATTAGGGTTAGGGTTAGACATGCCAGCATGTACGACGTAGCACCTAACCCTAACCCTAGTTTTCCCACATGTACCGTGTTCCCACATGTACCATAACATATATTATATATATATATTTTGTCATCTCTCTCTTTCTCCTCTCTCTCTCCTCTCTTTTCTCCTCTCTCTTTCTCTCTCTCTCTCTGCTCTCCCTCTCTCTCTCTCTCTCTCCTCTCTCTCTCTCTCTCTCTCTCTCTCTCTCTCTCTCTCTCTCTCTCTCTCTCTCTCTCTCTCTCTCTCAGAAGGCCATGTTCCAGATTATACCCACATCAGCTACATGCCATTTCCTAGTGACGTTAAGTACATGAAGAGCACACATAATTTTACCCTCCATTTACCTCATCATCAGAAGGTCAGTTATGAGTGAGTTTGTAATTATGACGAGTGGCCGTGTTGGTTTTGCATATTGCAGGCGGCAGAAGCAGAGTGGTTACCATAAGTGGTTCCAGGTCATGTGAACCCTCTGTGTGTGTGTGTGTGTGTGTCTGTGTGTGTGTGTGTGTGTGTGTGTGTGTGTGTGTTAAAGTGGCAGGTCGGAGGAAGTATCAGAACATCTGACGGTTTGTGATGACTTGTGACCTTTCGAGATGTTTCAGTGAGAACTGTTGGCAAAATTGTTTTCCATCCGGTGTGTCGACTAGGCGAGGCCTGGTGGAGGTAGAACACCAGGGGGGGCTGGTGGACGTAGAACACCAGGGGAGGCTGGCGGAGGTAGAACACCAGGGGAGGCTGGTGGAGGTAGAACACCAGGGGAGACTGGGGGAGGTAGAACACCAGGGGAGGCTGGTGGAGGTAGAACACCAGGGGGGGCTGGTGGAGGTAGAACACCGGGGGGCGAGGGAGGGCTGGTG
>NC_137685.1:8808321-8811175 GCF_963989245.1 Nansenia antarctica | reverse complement strand
TCCATCTCTATCTCTCTCCCTCTCTTTGCTAACTCTCTCCCTCTCTTCTCTCTCTCTCTCTCTCTCCCTCTCTCCATCTCTATCTCTCTCCCCTCTCTTCTCTATCTCTCTCTCTCTCTCTCTCCCTCTCTCCTTCTCTCTCCCCCTCTATCTCTTCTCTAAGTCTAATCCCTCTTGACAAAGCTAAAGCTAAAGCTGTGTTCCTCATGTCTGGGACGATCATTGTCATAATAAAAAAGAGAGAGAGTGAATTTAATTGATTCATTTCCAAGGTTCAGGCTGATATATTTTTATTTGTTATTGTTCCAGAGCCGGCAGTGGCTGTTAGGAGCAATGCTAACAATGCTATGACAACACTTCAGGTTCAGTGTAGCATAATGTAGCATGGTAGAGAATACAGCTAGCCGTGCCATAACCTAATAATAATAATAATAATAATAATAATAACTTTATTTGTATAGCGCTTTTCCTGCAAACGTTGCAGCTCAAAGTGCTTTAATCATTATATAATCTTAATTTTATTATTTTGTAACTTAAATGCAATATTAAAAGGATGGGTTTTTATAATCTTAATTTAATTATTTAGTCATTTAAAGGCAATATTAAAAAGATGGGTTTTTAGTCTTGACTTGAACATATTTGCTGAGTTGCATCCCTAATGTAAACTGGCAGTGCATTCCAAAATCTGGGTGCATAAAATGAGAATGCAGCCTCACCAAATCTCTTCTTTTGTACATGTGGTACACAGAGGAAAACCAGCGTCAGAAGACCTGAGAGCTCTATGCTCTCACATAATGCTCTACACATCAGTGTGTTGCCATAGTGACGTAGTCAAAGAAGCACATGACCAGACAGTTGGTACCTGAGGACACAGTCTCACCACAGAATATGTCAGAGGAGGCCGGTGGAGGTAGAAATGGGAGGATGGGCTCATTGTAACGCATGGAATAGAATGAGGAATTAGGTCAAGCATGTGTTATCGTCCTTCACTCCTCCTCCCCTCTCCTCCTCCTCCTCCTCTCTCTCCTCTCCTCACATCTCTTCTCCTCTCCTGTCCCCCCCTCTTCATTCCTCTCCTCCTCTCTCTCCTCGCCTCTCCTCTCCTCCTCTTCTCCTCTCCTCTCCTGTCCTCCCCTCTTCATTCCTCTCCTCCTCTCTCTCCTCTCCTCCTCTCTCTCCTCTCCTCCTCTTCTCCTCTCCTCTCCTGTCCTCCCCTCTTCATTCCTCTCCTCCTCTCTCTCCTCTCCTCTCCTCCTCTCCTCTCCTCACATGTTTTCTCCTCTCCTCCCCTCCTATCCACCTCCCTCCTCTTCTCTCTCACATCTCTTCTCCTTTCCTCTCCTCACATCTCCCCCCTCCCCCCCACCTCTCCCCCCAGGCAGTGGCTGACCTGATCCCTGATCTGTTAACACGTGAGTTACTGTCCACCTCCGCGTCTCCTCTCAGCCCTGATGCTGTGTCCTCAGGAGGCAGGCCCTGACCCTCTCCCTCCCTCCCTCCCCTCCCTCTTCCTTTCCTTCTCTCTCTCTCTCTCTCTCTCTCTCTCTCTCTATATATATATATATATATATATATATATATACGTATATATATATATATATAGAGAGAGAGAGAGATATTTGTCATCTCTCTCTTTCTCCTCTCCGCTCCTCTCCTCTCTTATCTCCTCTCTCTTTCTCTCTGTCTCTCTCTCTCTGCTCTCTCTCTCTCTCTCTCTCTCTCTCTCTCTCTCTCTGCTCTCTCTCTCTCTGCTCTCCCTCTCTCTCTCTCTCTCTCTCTCTCTCTCTCTCTCTCTCTCTCTCTCTCTCTCTCTCTATATATATATATATATATATATATATATATATATACTGTATATATAAACCCCTCAAAAAAAGTTCGGAAACGTTATTTTGGTTGATTATTCCTCCCCTTTAATAATACAATTGGTATTGTATTTTATATTGTTGGAAAGCCTGATTAGTCACCTTTACAATGAGGCACAACCTGTAAGGATCATGCATTTGTGGAATGAGCAACACAGCTAAACGTGTGGGTAGCGGCCCAAAAATATTTGCCAAAATCCCTTATATTCTTCTGTTGGTATTCACTCTCGTTTTGAGTTGCATGGTGGATTGGATGATTGCACTCTTCCACAGTAATAAGGAAAAAACAACACATATTGGCCATTTTTACACTTTATTAATTTTACACTGTCAGGGACCTCAGTAGCGTGTGGAAGATCCATACGCAGTCACAACAGCTTGGCACCTCCTCATGCAGGTCACCAGCCTGGTCACACACTGCTGTGGGACGGCATCCCATTTCTCAACTAGGATTTGCCGCAAGTCAGCCAACATGGTTGCATTAGTCACTCTGGCACGTACAGCACCCAAGCTGATCCCACAAGTGTTCATTTGGGTTGAGGTCTGGACTCACGGCAGGCCATTCCACCCTCTCCACTCCCAAATTCTGGAGGTGCTCTGTGATGTTCCTGGCTCTATGGGGGCGAGCGTTGTCCTCCTGGAGGATGGAGTTAGGTCCCAGATTCTGGAGATATGGGATCGCCACTGGCCCCAGAATATCATTCCTGTCAATGAGGTGCCATTCAGGTGCCATTCACACACCTGTGACTGGCATACACCTGCCAGCACTTGAAGCTCAAAACGAGAGTGAATACCAACAGAAGAATATTGCAGGGGATTTTGTCAAAAAAATATTGGGCCGCTACCCACACATTTAGCTGTTGTTACTCATTCCACGAATGCATGATCCTTACAACAGCCTCGTTGTAAAGGTGACTAATCAGGCTTTCCAACCCTATAAAATACAATACCAATTGGTATTATTAAAGGGAGGAAGAATCGACTGAAAT
>NC_137685.1:8780821-8800821 GCF_963989245.1 Nansenia antarctica | reverse complement strand
AAGGAGGGTCCTGGAATTTGATCAATTGCAATGGTATACACACTCTGTTGCACAATCCCCCCTCCCACTCACACACGCACAGTGTACAATGACCCTCAGTATCCCCCCCTCCCGGCCACTGTGGACGATCAATTTTGCCAAGTCAATGTGAACACTCAATTACTCTTTGCACTACTGCTCTTTACAAATACATTTGCACATACCATATTTTTGCACATTGCCCATACCTCTTTTTTATAGTCTCTATTTATACATCTGTACATACCATACTGTACATAGCTACTTTAATTGTACACAGCTCATACCTGTATATACCTCTAAACTACTGTACTTGCCATACTGTACCTATCACTATCACTGTCATGTTTTATATCACTATTTGCACTTCTGGTTAGACACTAAACTGCATGTTGTTGTCTGGTACTTGTACTCTGCAATGACAATAAAGTTGAATCTAATCTAATCTAATCTAATCTCTCTCTCTCTCTGTCTCTGCAGCATTACCTCAGGCCTCCCTCTCTCCCTCTCTCTCTCTCCCTCTCTCTCTCTCTCAGGGTTCGGGGTTGAGCAGAGAGGACTGTTAAGATCTTACGCCTGGCTTTTCCTCAAGCCTCGGGCCGTGACCTCTGACCCTCACCCACTCACCCACCCACCCACCGACCGACGGCTCGAAACAGCACTCCTCCTTTTTTAGCCGTCTCTGCACTTTCCCTCCTCCCTCATCCCTTGATCATGTCACATGTGGTTGTTTAACGCTCGGTTGGTCGTTAACTGAGCAACGCTCGTTAGTGACTCACGGCAGACATGGATATGACTCACATGTCACCAAGGCTGCTTAGCGACCCCCTCCAATGGGGTGACAATGCTCAGTCAGCGGATTGACTGTGGGACAGATCTGGTCTTGTGGTGGCACATATAGCTGAGTGCCGCAAAATAGTAGTATGTACTATATGGGCCAGATGTTACGGAGCCCCCCTGGGGTCACATGGTAGAAAAAAAAATGTTGATGTGTGAATCCGTTTCCCTCGGTTTTGTAATTCGTTCCCTCGGTTTAGTAATCCGTTCCCTCTGTTTAGTAATCCGTTCCCTCGGTTTAGTAATTCGTTAGGGTTAGGGTTAGGGTTAGGGTTAGAATCCTTGCGATCATTCTGGCTCGTAAGGGCCTAACCCTAACCATAACCATAACCCTAACCCTAACGAATTACTAAACTAAGGGAACGGATTACTAAACCGAGGGAACGAATTACAAAACCGAGGGAACGCATTCACACATTAAAAAAAAAAAGTCTACCATGTGACCCCAGTGGGGCTCCGTAGGATGTGATCCAAAAGTGGGGGAGAGTTGAGAGTCAGTTTGCTGTGGGCCAGCTCTGGTATGTGGAATGTGGCCCACCTTTGGTGTGTGTGGTTGGGACCTGGGTCACATCCACATGCTGGCCTTTTCATGGCAACGATACGGCTCAGGAATAGCAGCCTGAGCTGGTCCACTTCTGGCCTGGGGAACGTCGTAGTTTATTGTATTTGTTTTAACAGTTGTTACATATACATTTTATCTACAAGGTTCTATTATTTATTCAAATGTTTTGTTATTCTTCTTCCATTTTTTCTCTTTCTTTTTGGTTATTCGTGATGTTAGAATTATGAATGTTTGGTCAAAATGTAGTTTTTTACATAATCTGATCCATTAGGTGTTTATTAATGCCTGTGTGGTGTTATTTTTAAAATGTTGCATTTCTTTAGTTAGTAATTAATCAAATACAAAGGTTCCATCTCACAAAACATAATGGAATGTAAAAACGTTGACGCTCAATATCTCTGAACTACCCTAAACGGAGATAGAACCTTATAATTCTAAGCTCACGTATTGTATTTTTTTTTCACCTGGTCATTTCAGTCCTTTATGATATTTGGGATTATTTCTGATGTTCATGCAAAGTCATATTTTATTTGACCTAGATATAGTTCTTCAGATTGTATATAACCAAGTAGTTACAGTGTTTCTACACACAGGTAGAGCTGCAACCTGATGTAAAACGTGAGGTAATGAGGAGCACAGAAGGTGTCGTGCCCCGAGCGTTGGGATTTCTGCTGAGGTAGGCGCTGCTCCCTCCCCAGGCTCCAGAACAACCTCCTTGTTGACGAGCAGGAAACTAACTATGTGGTTGTTAGCTCCACGGACCAAGCCAACAGCTGTTTCTCAGGACAGCTGTGTGTCTATGTGTGTGTGTGTGTGTGTGTGTCTTTGTCTCTGTCTGTGTGAATGTGCATGCGTGTGTGTGTGTGTACGTGCGTGCATGTGTTTGTGCTAGCTTGACAGAGGTCTTTCATAGCCAATTCAATTCAGCGTCTGCTTCGGCGTGTCCCGTGGTTGTCAGCGATGCACAACTCTCTGGCCATGTGGGAAAAGCTGACTTCCTGTTTCCCTGCTTCCTGTATGTTAACGACCAGGAGGAACAGCTGTCAGACAGTCACTCCTGATCTGTAACATCCTCTGTCCTGGTGTGACTCCTGATCTGTTAGACAGCCTCTGTCCTGGTGTGACTCCTGATCTGTGATCCACAACGGCCCCACCCTGGACTCCTTCAAATCAAACCCATCTGTTCACCAAGGCCTTTGGCCCCTAGTCACTGTTTCTGTTTTGCTTTGTTTGTTTTCGGTTTTGTCTGTCTGACCATTCCCCTAGAATTGTAAAGCGTCCTTGGGTTTCTGAAAGGCGGTATAGAAATGAAAGTTATTATTATTATTATTATTATTATTATTATTATTATTTGGTGTGACTCCTGATCTGTTAGACAGCCTGGTGTGACTCCTGGATGAGAAGAACTCTGTGGCTTCATGAGGCTGGTTCATCACCATGATGTGGAGGACAGGGGAGGCTGGTGGGGGTAGAAATCGGAGGATAGCCTCGTTGAAACGCATGGAACAGAATGAGGAATGGAATGAGCATTTTAACATGTTACACCATCTCCAGAGCACCCATGCATAGATCTTCGGCTTGATCCAAACACAACAGATAGATCTCTCTAAGCACACCGACCGCCAATTAGATGTTTGGCGAATAAGATGTTTGGCAAAGCTTGAATGCCATTTATCTGTGTTGTCACACATAACGCAAACACATAACAGAAAGCCCAGCCAAAAGAAAAGCTAAGCCAATTTCTATATTAATTGCAATGCGTATCACAAACGGCTTCGCTTGGCAAACGGCCTCGGAATCGAAAATAACCTGTCTGGTGTCCAAGCAACCAACAACCAACGGAAAGTGCAGGGCTCTAATTGTGTGCTGTGTTGATTTAAGATGAGGGTTTCTCCAGTGTGGGAGAGTGCAGCTGGCCACTGGGCTACGCAGCAGAGAGATGAGCTCTCTTCCCACCATGTAATCTGCCTGTTTACTCTCCCATCCGGCCTAGCCAACACACCACTCTGGCTGTGTGTGTGTGTGTGTGTGTGTGTGTGTGTCTGTGTGTGCGTACCTCAGCCAACACAGGAGTAGATAATCGCACCGTGGAAATCCTTGTCACAGTCCAGCGTGGCGAGCAGGGAGCGGCTGCTCTCCAGAAGCTCTCCCAGAGCAGACAGCCAACGCCGAATCACTGTCCCAATCCTCGTCCATACCCAGCGTAACCACCTGGCTCCCCCTGTCAACCCAAACACAGTTCCCCTCCCAGTTGAACACATTTCTGACACCATTCAGAAGAACCACGCTCTGTTTTCTCTGTTACTGTGGATAATGATGCAAAGACCAACGCCAAGTCTGGGGGATCGAAGAATACCATCTGTGTGGTGGTGATATCTGGCTCTGCTGGCAGATGTGTGTGTGTGTGTGTGTGTGTGTGTGTGTGTGTGTGTGTGTGGTTGTGTGGTTGTGTCATCTGGCTGTACTGGCAGTTAAATACAGAAGGCAGTACGTCTGAGAGAAACACACCATGACATGGACTCCCCTGTGTGTGCGTTCTATGCAGCGACAGTGTTGTGTTTGTGTGTCAGATGTCAGTGGTGATGACACACTCTAGCCAAAGACTTTGGGCCGCATCGCAACCCAGAACATGTCCCTGGGGGTGGTTTCTGCAGACCGAGAAGATAGGATCTGAGGGGTCCTATTATCTGGCTATACCAGCATCTGACCACCTGTTTTGATGTAAGACACAAAAACGAGAGACTACGATACGTTGATACGCTTCTATGATACGTTGATACGCTTCTATGATACGTCGATACGCTTCTATGATACGTTGTGGCGGTTAGGCAGTATTAGGCATTTCGAATGATTATGGTTATACATTAAGTTAGACTGGTTAGACTGGAAGGTTAGGCTTTAACTTTGAGTGATTAAGGTTTTACATTAAGTTAGACTGGTTAAGTTTAGGCATTCATTTTGAGTGGTTACGGTAAGTCATTAACTTTGAGTGGTTAAAATTAGACATCGGGTTAATTTGTCTGGGGAAGGCATTATCAAATATTAGCATAAGCAATAACAATTAGCACCCGAAAAATCTTTGTGTCCCAAGCGTGATATGAACCACGCAGTCGATGGTTTCAAACACTGCTGCCGCACCAACCTCCTGATGCAGCACTCCGCCTTCCATATTTAACTGCCAGTACAGCTAGAGCACACACACTCACACACACACACACACACACACACATGCCAGTATACCTAGATAACACCACACACCTACACACACACACACACACACACCAGTACAGCTAGATAACACCACCACACACAGACCGTATTCATCCGGAGACAAGGATGGCTCTCATTGTATAAATAGTCTGCCTCCGACTTCAACACATTTCTGACACCACCCAGAAGAACCACGCTTCTTTTGACTGTGGATAATGATGCAAAGACAACCACGCTATACCAACCCTCCGGTGTGTGTTCCCACACAGTGTCTCACACAGTTTGTGTCTCGAATGTCACAGTTCTTTGAGGATTCTGGGACCAGAACCAACAGACTCTTTCAGCCGACGACCACGTCCAAGCGACTGCGCAGGGTGTGTGTGTGGGGTGTGTGTGCAGGGTGTGTGTGTGTGTGCTCTCTCTCCGTGGCCCAGTGTCCGAAAGGATGGCCGTTGTGTCACAAAGAGCTTTGGGCTTTTGGGAACCAATCAATAGGCTGTGTGGAGGATGGAGGCAAGATGGTGCCTGGTGTTGGAGAGCACTGAAAAGAGTCAAGCCTCTCTCTCTCTCTTTTTCTCTGTCTCTCCACCCACCTCTGTCTGTCTATCTCTCTCTCTCTCTCTCTCTCTCTTTCTCTCCAGCTCTCTGGAGTATGTGTTCTGTCTCTCCCCCTCTCTCTCTCTCTCCGTCCCTCCAGGCTTGTTTTTCAGTGGTAATTGCGCATAGGTGACTGCGAGGGCTATCTGGCACCCCCCCCTCCTCCCCCTACCCTCCTCTACCACTCACAGCAGCTCCAGCCCCAGATAATACAGGAGGGAGGGAGGGAGGGAGGGAGGGAGGGAGGGAAGGACGTTCACCTTTTCAGCTAAAAGGTGTTTCTAGCCGACAGCCCAGCGGTTCTGGCCACTCTGCCCACCACTCAGAGCCCTTTCAGAGGGGAGATGCGGCGCAGCCAGGTCCATGCCCGGTTCTGTCTCTCTGTGGGAGGTCCCCCCGGGGGTTGGCTGAGCTCCGTCCTCCGCTCCGGTCTAATACAAATCACGAAAATCCGCTTTTCTTTCCTTTTCACCCTCGGAGCGGGCAGCGACAGCAGGGGCCGGCGTTCTGAAATATCCGGCCATTGATTTACGCTTCTTTGTGTTTTGCTAAGCACAATATTATGCTCTGATGGTCCGGCGCGTTGAACTAGTCTCTCAGAAGCTGTTTTATTTTGCTTTTCTACGTCCCCTCCTCCCACATCCATCCCTACACCCCCCCCCCCAACCCCCCCTCATCTTTAGCACGCCATGGGGGGTGGAGTAGCGTTTTACTGAGAGAGGGCTGCTATGTTGTCGAAGCTACGGCATCATCCTCACCCGCTTTATGCTGATCACAACAGTCCCTAGTTATGTTGGGTTGTTTTTCGTTTTTTTATTGTTAATCAGGCTCAAAGCTGGATTTGCACACATTTTGAATTCCCTGGAAATTCAATATGCCTGCGGTGCTCCAATTACCATGAAGCTCAGGGTTTATTGTGTGTTTATTTATTCATGATGATGCAGGCTTGAAGAGAGTTGAGGGATGCAAACATGTCCTCTAAACGTCACAATGTTCCCATGGACGCAGGTGGACCTCAGTGGCATCTCCAGGGTGACACACTCACACACTCACACACTGGTTATGACGTGTTTATGATACCTAACCCATTTTAAACTTTTTTACATTCAGCAGACGTTTATCCAAATCTACTTACAACAAATACATTTGTCTAAGTAATTGAATCATCTATCCCCATCAGCCATCCCAAGAAAAAGTCATCTATGCTCGGGCCAGAGGCTATTGGCTGTCAAAATGCCCGGTAGGCCAGCACCGATCTTGAATCTGATGCAAGCTTTTTACTGGGAGTCAGAGAAGGGTGCAGAGGAGAGGGGTAACATGGGAGAATTTGAGGAGGTTGAACACCAGACCGGCGGCAGCATTCTGGATGAGTTGCATAGTGTCTGATGGTGGAGGCGGGGAGCCCCGGCCAAGAGTGCATTGCAGTAGTCAAGGCGGAAGATGACCAGTGTTTTGGACCAAGAGTTGATCTGCTTTTTCTGGTGAGGAATGGACGTAATCCTTCTGATATTGTTAGAGGGAAGAATCTAAAGGAGCGTGCTGCCACTGTGATGTTCGCCGCACAGGATAAGTGGTTGTCGAGGATCATCACCCCAAGGTTCTTGGCTGTCTGGGAGGAGGTCACCGTAGAGTTCTCTACTGTGATGGAGAAGTCTTGGAGAGGGCAGGCTTTTTTACAGGGAGGAAGAGTAGCTCAGTCTTGTTAAGGTTGAGCTTGAGGTGGGTGGGCTGACATCCAAGCAGAAATGTCTGCAAGACACGCAGAGACACGTGTTGCCACTTGTGAATCAGAGGGGGGGAAAGACAGGAAGAGTTGAGTGTTGTCAGTGTAACAGTGGTTGGATAAATCATGTGAGGAAATGACAGAGCCAAGACAGATCCTGTGGATAGTGGAGTTGATTACGGTTGTAATGAAAGGAAATGGATTGGAGAAGAGGGGAGGGGATAGGATCGGATAGTTATGACTGTTTATGATACTGCTGAAGGTACAAACTGGTTATGACTGTTTATGATACCGCTGAAGGTACAAACTGGTTATGACTGTTTATGATGAAAGCAGCTGTCTCCATTATCAGCAAAAACACAATGCTCACATAAACATAATGTGCTCCGACGACGATGCTGATTTTTCATATTTCTCCTCCAAAGAGCCGATAGACAAATGGATGAGAGGAGGAGGAGAGGTGGAGAGGCGGAGAGGAGGAGAGGAGGAGAGGAGTGGTAGTTAGGGAGTCTCTATTCATTCTGTCAGTGACAAAGGGGTCTACGCACACAAGCATGCACGCACGCGCGCGCACGCACACTCACACACACACACACACACACACACACACACACACATACAGACACACAGAAACACACATGCAAACACCCACATACACACAAGCACACACACACACACAGACACACAGACACACAGAAACACACATGCAAACACCCACACACACACAAGCGCACACACACACACACACACACACACACACACACACAGACACACAGAAACACACATGCAAACACCCACACACACACACAAGCACACACACACACACACAGTCATAGGAGATGCATTGTCACTAAATCAGACTATATTTAAAAGATCCGACGGTGCACCTGAACAGTGCTGATGAGAGGCGGGGCATAGGATGGAATCTATGACAGGCAGATTCTACTGACCAATAGAGAGGAGAGATGCAAACGGAGGCGGGGTCTTCAACCAAATGTTTACTGAGTGGATCATTGAACGCTCACTGCTCACCTGCACAATGCTGCTATCCAAATGTGTGTGTGTGTGTGTGTGTGTGTGTGTGTGTGTGTGTGTGTGTGTGTGTGTGTGCACAATGCTGCTATCCAAAACCTTCTCAGCTGCCTCCTTTTGTTTTCATTTACTGCAACGCATACAGGGATGTGTGTGTGTGTGTGTGTGTGTGTGTCACTTGTCACGTCTTCTGTAATCACCCACATACACACCTACATGCAAGCACATGCATACACACACACACACACACATATAAATAAATCACACTAGCCATTATATAACATGACATCATCACAGATATCAGAAGCCATCAGTGTAAGATGTTCAACAACCAGGTCAGCCTGCAGTAATTACACTTCTCTCTGTCTCCTGTGTACTCTGAACACACACACACACACACACCCATGCATGAACACACTCTGTGTGTGTGTGTGTGTGTGTGTATGTGTGTGCATGCATGTGTGTATGTGTGAGTGTTCAGAGGCTGTGTGGGTGTAGTGGTGGCAATGTGTGTGTGTGTGTGTGTGTGTGTGTGTGTGTGTGTGTGTGTGTGTGTGTGTGTGGAACAGTGGCCGTGGGAGTGGCAGAGAGGACCTGAATGAGAACGAGGACCTTCAGCCCTAGGCATTCTAGAGGCGGGTCGAGCAGTCACCAAGGATACTCGAGGAGCTGCCCACACACACATTCTCAGATTTAGGTCCCTCTCCCTCTCTCTTTCTCTTAATTTTACTCACTCGCATTCTCTCTCTCTCTCTCTCTCTCTCTCTCTCTCTCTCTCTCTCTCTCTCTCTCTCTCTCTCTCTCTCTCTCTCTCTCTCTCTCTCTCTCTCTCTCTCCCTCAACTACTCTTTGACTTCTTTTCACCCGGCTGCTTTGTCTCAACTACTCTTTGACTTCTTTTCACCCGGCTGCTTTGTCTCATTCAAGCAGAGCGGGGTTGATTCTCCTGTGACAATGTCTCTGTCTCAGAGGGTGTGTTGTTGTGTGAAGTGCTTCTCTCTGGCCTTGTCAGTTGTGTATGTGTGTTCAGTCCCTCCTACTTGGCTGTTTCCGCCTCGTTAGGGACCAGTGACATCTGGTGAATATCGAAACGTCATCCGCTCTGCTATTATATCGGCCGTGAGCGAAAGGGAGAGCGAGAGGGAGAGGGAGAGGGAGAGGGAGGCAAGACTGAAAGAAATCAAGTGTATTATGATGGGAGCGATCGAGTCATTTCAAGACCATGGTGACTAATGTCTCGCTCCTCCACGTATGCCTGGGATGACGTCAAGGGACTTTGAGAAACGTTCAGCGGAGTAAATAATAGCGCGATCCATATTTAGTGCCCATCGGGGAGTTGGTTCTGAGGCTTTCCATTGTGGTCTGTGAAGGACGGGTGATGAACGGTAGATAAGGAGGCATTGTAGATTGTGTTTCCGGCGACAGGTCTTGTATGTCTCACCTCTTCCTCTTCACTCTGTTGCGCTCCTGACAATCGAACAGGAAGCGTCCATGCAAGGAGTCGTCCAAACATCCGTTCCGCACATTTCGTACATTACATTCTGATGCGAGGACGGGCTCATCGTAAAATGCGTGGACCGGAATGAGGAACGGATTCAAACACACGTGTGAAAAACGAACTTGTCTCCACACACACACACACACACACACACACACACACACACACACACACACACACACACACACACACACACACACACACACACACACACAAACTAGAACTTCTTCAAACTGCCAGTATTATAAATGATGGCTGGCCAAGAAACGCTTCACATGAAAGGTCTTCAAAGTCGTTGCTTTTGCTTAATCTGTGTGTTCGGTCCTGTGTTTGATACCTATATATACCTCTGTAATCTACAGCTCCTCTTTCATCAGAGATGTAGCGGATCTGTATTAACGGATGTTTTTGAAGAAGTACTGTTATTTGTCTCATTCATTGGTCGGATGGTAGAACCCCCCCCCGTTCCTCCCCCCCAAACCCCCCTCCCACCCCCGCGTTTTGTCCCGAACCACTCTCCTGTGCTTCGCCAGGATGAAACAGGTTGAAAGATGTAAGCGTTTATTAAAGCTGACAGAATTCATTGCCAAGTGTAGGAGAGTATGTTGGAGAGTGTGTGTGTTAACAGCGCACAGAGAGAGAGAGGAAAAAGAAGAGAGAACGAAAGGGAAAAAAGAAGAGAAAAGAGGTGGAAAAAAAAGAGAAAGAGAGGAAAACATCAACTGCAATTGACAACACAGCTGGAATTTCTTTGTTCGCTGGTGGAAACGGTGGGGATAAAAGCAGCAGTGGTATCTGGCTGGGTTTGAAAAGGGACCAAACATGGTGCTGTTATTTCACTTGAACACCAAGGACAAAAAAAGGGAGACGGTTAAAAGAAAGAGCTCTTGATGAATAATACTGTATGTGTGCGCTTGAAAAGGCCTTTTTTCCGTGACTGAAAAGAGAGTGAGTTTATGAGACTAATTATATATTTTCGGATTCCCCTGTCGCCTGAGGAGATTGTATGGCCGTGATTGCTGTGTAATCCTGTGGGGAAGAGGAGAGGCAAGGGGAGAACACCTGTGCCCACGCCCAGGAGCCTGTCCTCACAGAGCTGCCGGTGGATCCAGGAAACTGGGGGAACATCCGAAAGCGGATGTGTCTATTTCTTTGACTTTTGACTTACTAAGACTTTAGATCTATGTGTGTGTGTGTGTGTGTGTGTGTGTGTGTGTGTGTGTGTGTGTGTGTGTGTGTGTGTGTGTGTGTGTGTGTGTGTGTGTTCAGTAGACACAAGAGAGAGACAGAAGAGACAGAAAACTCTAATTACTGTTAGTTGACCTGGTTGTTGCTCAGCGATAAACCTGAAGAGAGAGAGAGAGAAGAGAGACAGAGAGAGAGAAGAGAGAGAAGAGAGAGAGAAGAGAGAGAGAGAGACAGAGAGAGAAGAGAGAGAGAGAGAGAAGAGAGAGAGAGAGACAGAGAGAGAGAGAGAGACAGAGACAGAAGAGAGAGAGAAGAGAGAGAGAGAGGGGGGGGGGGGGTGACATGAGAGCGAGAGAGAGAGAGCAGCTACCTAGAGTGAGTGTGCGAGAAAGAGGGATGGGGAGGCGGGCCTAGAACTCCTGAATAGGAACCGGATCCAACCGGTCCTGTGTGCTGTCTAACGACCACAATCAGATCCCTACGAGTTTTTTATTCCTTTGTTTTGTTTTGCATGAATCCACATACATCCTTATTGCCACACTAATAGAATGCTGTTTTTCTTTGTTTTTCTCGTGAGACCCAGCGGTCTGCATTAGATTGAACCGAGGGAGGGCCTCAAGTTAATTGGTTGTTGTGGTGAAGTTGAGGTGATTTAGTGCGTCGGGTCGGGTCCCTCACTCCGCTTGACCGTCACACAGACAAAACTCTTTCCTCTTTATGTGACGGTTACCATAGAAACCCCCCAGGCAGCCGCAGACAGGAAGTACTAAAGGGTTTGATAGAGAAACATCAGTGATTCCAGGCACCGCGGGGCTGACGGTGCTTAACAACTGGGCGCAGCCAGCTGCCATTGTCCTGCCAGGACTGACGGGTCACTGCCAACCCTCTTAAGCGACACCTCGCCACAGAGTGTCTCATAAGGACACAATACTCTGACCTAACCCCGAAAACCCCTCAAACAAAGGGTGTATTTTGATTTGGATGAACAGTGCTGCTGCAGCTGTGTTATTAATCATTCACAGGCAGTGAATGGCATCATTCTAATGATTCGTTATTGTGTTCACGAGGTGACCAGCTGGGTCAGGTTATTTCCCCTTCTGATGCAAACCACAGTCTCACACAATACAGTACAGACGACATGTCCTCTTAAGCCGCACAGAATTAGTTAAGTATACACTCACTGTTGAACACTTAATGTTTTCTTAGCACACTTTGGGCCCATTAATGACAATCATTCATTGAATGCCACAGCCAATTGAGTATTGTTGCTGACCTTGTGCATCCCTTCATGGCCACAATGTACCCATCTTCTAATGGCTACATCCAGCATGATAATGCACCGTGTCACAAAGCAAAAGTTGTCTCAAACTGGTTTCATGAACTTGACAATGGGTTCAGTGTTCTTCAGTGGCCTTCCCAGTCACTGGATCTGAATCCAACAGAACTCCTTTGGGATGTGGTAGAACGGGAGATTCACAGCTTGAAAGTGCACCTGAGAAATCTGCAGGAATTGTGTGATGCAATCATGTCAATATGGAGCAGAATCTCAATGGAATGTTTCCAACATCTTGTGGAATCAATGCCACAAAGTAGTAAGGTTAACGGGGCTCCAGTATCTACCTACCCAACATTAGTATAGTATTCCTTATAAAGTGTTCACTGAGTGTCTATCAAAAACAGTCAATCAAATCTGAATATGGATTGTCCAGACTCGACCTATTACCAGGGCTGCCTCAAACTGTTACTCAGTGATGATTCTGATGGGAGATAGCAGCGCCCTGCGGCCATGGCCTTGTGTGCTCAGCTGGCTGACGAAATAAACCTTTTACCATATGAAACCCTCTGGCTCTGACACATCAAATCAACCTCTGCCCAATTAATTTCGGTAAAAAAAATAAAACACACGCAATCTATGTGTTTGTTCTGGTATCAAATCAAATTAATTGTTTTCTTGGCTCCAACCAGCACTTTGGAATGGAATAAGTGGTTTCTGACAGTGAGAGAGGCCGTCTCTTGGGTCACCATTTGGGTGAGCATGGATGGAGAGTGTTTTCAGTCTGTTTCTGTTATTGGGAAGACGTCAGATGATGCGTATGTCTGTTTAGAACGGCCGTGTAGCCTCCACTGGTTAGCGGGGGTGGAGAGGGGGGAAGAAGGCAAGGTTGGGGTTGGGGGTGGGGAGGAAGAGGGGGGAGGAAGCCGAGGACAGGGTGGGGAGGGGGAGGAGAGGGAGGTAGAGGGGTGAGGTAGGGTCTTGCACCACACCACCATCTCTTGCACCACACCACATTCCACATTCCACATCTGTTGACTGTTCAGCACCTGATCAGCCGGAGGGAGAAGAATCCCCCCTGGAGTCTGGTTCCTCTCAAGGTTTCTTCTTCCCAGAGAGTTTTCCTTGCCACTGTGCCCTATATGTTTCTCTCCTCAGGGGAGGGCTTGCTTTTTGGGGGCCAGTGGTTCGGTGTTAGATCATGTTGCTTGTATTGTTTTTACGTTGTGAAGCCCTTTAAGTCAACTACGTGTATGTAAAAAGCGCTGTACACATTTTTTGATTGGATTTGATTTGATCCAACACCAAAGCAAGTCATATGTTTAAATTATGAGTGTCTCCTCTATATTTGGGTGATGTCCAATCGCGTTCCCACTCCGCCGAGTGAAGAGGGTGATATTAAAACAGGGCTAATGGCTCTGCCGTAATGAAGGCTTCATTCCTGGATTAAAGTCCCGTCCCGTCTCTGTTCTAATAGAGTTGTTTTAACAGGATCAACAACAAAAAAATACACACAAAAAAGAAAACAATTTCTTATAAAATGTCTTCATTTCTAATGAAGCGATAAGCTGATTGCAGTCATAACCTGTTTTACCTGCTTTCTCAGGTTCCTGTGCAAGTGCATGTAAGGTTATGTTTCTTCCCGATCCCTCTGATCTCCCTTCCTCTATCCTGATTGGGTGAAGATATCCATCTGATTGCTGAGGGTCCTGGAGATGACGGGGTCTCAGGGATGACGGCGTCAGGATGAGTGACGATGCAACGGGAACAAACGGAGGAGGTACCTGGGGCACTGATGACGTGTCTCGACGAGGCACAGGATTTCTGGGAATGCGAAACCCCGACGGTATGATGAGGCATTGTTCCACCATGAGAGAGTTACTCTTCACCCACCTCCCCTCTTTTCTTTAGCCACCCCCCCTGCCTCCTCTCCTTTCACCCCCCCCCCACCCTGGCCCACAAGAGTCCCAAACCAGACTCACTGCATTGTTCCTTTCAGCTTTCATATATCAGTATGTCTTCATTAGATCATTTGTGACTGCTCCTGGTGTTTCTGGACACCTCTCGGAAATGAGAAAGACGTCAAATTCGTCTTAAAAGTTTTTTTTTTTTTTTTTTAATTTTCGTTTTTTTAGCTAACATTCAACTCGAAGATGTGAAGTACCCACTCGTTATTTTTCCGAACCGTTTTACGTTCATTAAATAAGTGTAATCTATAACACAATGACTTCGTTTCTTGTTGTTTGATGGGGATTCATTATCTTTGATGGGGATTTTCTGTGCTTAGTGATTTCCGGTGTAGCAACTTTCAAATACTCATGTCGTCTTCAATTTGTTTCCGATTTCAATGTATGATGCATCATTTGAAAGCTTACAATCTGTAGTTGAAGCACATGTAAAAAACTGAAAAATGATTTCGCCTACAGGTAGCCCTTTTCATTGGGCTGTGTCACATTTGTTTTGGTTGTTGCTCAAAACTAGGATATTCTACAAGATTCTTCTAGTGTGTCATACAGGAGAAATACATAGATACCAGGCTGGTGGAGGTAGCAATCAGAATACGGACTCATTGTCACGCATGGAATGAAATGAGGAATGATATCAACCGCGTGTGTGTTTGATCTCGTTTTTCATTCCGTTCCATGCATTACATTGGGCCCGTCCTACGATTTCTACTTCCATTAGCCTCCCCTGGTAGATATAGTTCTAATTGAAAAGAGTTTCAATTTTTATTTGACGCAGCTATCAGATGAGTGGTGTGGAAGACCTTTACAAAACGATGGTAAATACGCTGACCTTCAGTTCTACAGTGTCTTTTCAACATGAACAAAAAAGAAAAAAGTAAAGCGTATTTCATGTTAAGAATGTCCACTTGTGTAAAAAGCAGATCCTTGCAAACCTTTGCACTTTCTTTATGAGCCTTCCAGACAGAGAGAGAGAATGAGAGAAAGAGAGAGAGAGAGAGAGAGGGGGGGAGCAAGAGAGAGAGAGAGAGGGAGGGAGCAAGAGAGAGAGAGAGAGAGAGAGAGGGGGGGAGCAAGAGAGAGAGAGAGAGGGAGCAAGAGAGAGAGAGAGAGAGACAGAGAGAGAGAGAGGGAGCAAGAGAGAGAGAGAGACAGAGAGAGAGGGAGAGAAACAGAGAGAGAGAGAGAGAGAGGGAGAGAAACAGAGGGAGAGAGAGAGGTGATGTCTGGGGAGGAGGAGGAGGAGGAGGTGCTGCAAGGCCATAAGCCAGAAGAGTAATGGGCCCTATCTGTCTAGCCAGACGCTGGCGTTCTGTTCTGTTCTCTACCGGACCCTGCAGCTGCTGCCGCTGCACTTCTCTCTGGGCTCAGGACCGGCCCGGTCCAGCCCGGCCCCCTGAAATACGGTGACACCCTCAAGCAGGGAGCAGTGTAGCATGGCAGAGAGGAGACATACAGGGAGGCCCAGCCGGCGTGGAGGGGTGGTGGGATGGCTTTATTGTTTGATGTGGGAGGAATGGAAGACTCTGGTCCCTCTGCCCCCTACTGCAGAGAAAGAAAGAGAAAGAGACAGAGAGACAGAGACAGAGACAGAGACAGAGACAGAGACAGAGACAGAGAGAGAGAGAGAGAGAGAGAGAGAGAGAGAGAGAGAGAGAGAGAGAGAGAGAGACAGACAGACAGACAGACAGACAGACAGACAGACAGACAGACAGACAACCTGCAGCACCCATAAATACCACAATGGATGTCTACAAACTTAAGAGGCAATGGAGCCTCATGATCAGAGGAGGCTGGTGGAGGTAGGAAAAGGAAGACAGGCTCATTGTAACGCATGAAACACGCATCTCTTCAGTCTCTCCTCACCGCACAACTTCCTTTCAAAATTCACAATATCTCCCAAAACCCAGTTGTCACCGATTCGATTAAGATCTGGCTACAATTCCGTAAACATTTTGGACTGGATAAACCTTCCACCCTGGCCCCAATCTATGAAAATAATGTATTCCTTCCTTTGACCCCACCTTTCGTATCTGGCGTGACAAAGGCTTAGTTAGTGTCAAAGATCTCTACAAGGACGGAATCTTTACAGACTTTGCAGAACTCTCATCCAGGTTTGAACTGCCCCAATCTCACTTTTTTTCGTTTCCTCCAGGTCAAACATTTTATTAAAACTAAATATCCCCACTTCCCCAATCATCCACCCGGGTCTCCGTTTGACTCTCTACTTAGTCCAAAGCCCGCTCAGAGACGCTCTATCTCCATAATGTATGACTCCATTGACTCCCTCAACCCGGCTCCAGCAGCCTACCTGAAACAGACCTGGGAACAGGAAATTGGGGTGCCGATACCTGACGATCAGTGGGATCAAATCCTTGATCTAGTCTAGTCCATTCAACCTCTATGTGTGCTAGACACGGCTTATTACAATGCAAGGTCCTCTTCAGAGTATACTACACGAATGCTCGACTGGCAAAAATATATCCAGACACCAGCGACACTTGCACAGATGCAAACAATCACCTGCTAACCACACCCACATGTTTTGGTCTTGTCCGAAATTGACAGACTTCTGGCGCCAGGTATTTGACACACTCGGGACAGTTTTTGGCAGGAACCTCGAACCTGAACCTCTCACAGCCCTATTTGGAATTGGTATCCCACCGCCTACAACACCCATTTTTTCGCTTACAAAGAGACGCGTCCTTGCGTTTACAACTCTACTTGCAAGAAGACTTATTCTATTTAAATGGAAGCACGCCCTCCCCCCCCTCACATAATAGCTGGCTCAAAGAGATCCTGAACCACATCAAACTAGAAAAAATGAGATTTTCACTTAGAAAGTCCAATACAACCTTTGACATGACTTGGAAGCCTTTCGCCGACCACCTGAGTAGGATCACCATTCAACCAGATGATGATTAGATGCCACCCTCCTCCTTACCCTTATTGTTCTATTATGATTTTTATTTTATTTTATTGTTTGTTTGGGGTTATGCTTTTGGTTTGTGTTAATTTCATTACTTTTCTTTTAGGGATATTACCATTACGTATTATTTATTTTTTATCAATGATGAACTGTGGGTGGGAAACATCTAGGGGCATACTAGGCTGTATAGGAGCTGATGGAGTCACGTTTTGGCTCTCCATTTTCTATGTTTTTGCTACCATTTATATATATATATATATATATATATATATATATATATATATATATTTACTTATTTATGTTTTCATGTAATGCTGTCTACATGCCACTATACATGCCTGATATGAACCAGCTCACCCGACCACCCCATAGGTAACGTGTATTGTCTAATGTGTATGTCTAAAAAATCTATAAACATAATTAAGAAAGTACTGCATGGAACAGAATATCTTCAAATACATTCCTTATTCTGTTCCATGCCTTACAACGATCCCGTCCTCCAATTTCTACCTCCGCCAGCCTCCCCCGATCACAACGCAGATCATAAACCTTGTTTGTGATAACCCCACTGTCACTGATATGGTTGTTTTGCATCATCATCACCACCAGACGCCACGCCGCCATCTTCTGTTTCACATCAAACTTACGTTGATGTCTTCTACTGAACACATCCGTCTTGACCTTTCACCCCGTCATCATCGTCGTGGCGTTCGTCTCTGTCAGGAACAGCAGTCTCCGGATGCCTCGGGAGATACATACTGAGTATGCACCACACGCTGTCGTCCTTCCTCTATCTCTCTTTCTTTCTTTCCTTTCTTTTCTTCCATCTAATCCACTAATGTGTGAATCATGTACTTCCACTTCACGCTGAGGGTGTCTATAATTCACCCTGACGATAGCCCTATTGGTATAGTATTACTATTAGGGGACCTGGGGACCTCTAATTATCTGTAAGAATTGCGGAGGTCGTCTGTGTTCTTAATCCTGTGCAAATCTGACATTTTTACATCCGTAAAAATGTAAAAATGTAAAAATGTTAAAATGTTAAGAAAGTAAAAATTCCACTCCAAATGACCTACCATATTTCGCCAAACACAGATGTCCTGTGATAATATTAGCCCCGTGCAAGTCGGCATCTCTGTGATCTGGGGTTTTTGGTTTTCTCCGTGCCTTTTTTTCTGCAGTGATTTTTCTGCCGCAGTCAAAATGATAAATTAAGGTTTTGACAGCATTTTGGGTGCAAATTCAGATTCAGAAAGAGCAAGCTCAAATCCAAAGCGAAATCTCGAACGATGAAGAGATGGGTGACATGCATGGCTTGTGGGGGATAATGTCAGTAACTTTGAGTCAAATACAGACTGCGCTTATCCCATGTTAATGTGCCGCACAAAACACAGATGTGGGGCGGTGGCTTCTAGATCACATGAGGTCCCCAGATAATACTAATCCTGTGCGAATAGGGCTGATGTCTGTAATGGGCTGATGGGCTGATGTCTGTAATGTCTGATGTCTGTAATGTCTGATGTCTGTAATGCATTCTGAGGGTGTCTGTAATTCACCACGAGTATGTCTGTAATTCAATCTAAGAGTGTCTGTAATTCACTCTGAGTATGTCTGTAATTCACCACGAGTATGTCTGTAATTCACTGTGAGGGTGTCTGTAATTCACTGTGAGGGTGTCTGTAATTCACTGTGAGGGTGTCTGTAATTCACTCTGAGTATGTCTGTAATTCACCACGAGTTTGTCTGTAATTCACTGTGAGGGTGTCTGTAATTCACTGTGAGGGTGTCTGTAATTCACTCTGGGGGTGTCTGTAATTCACTGTGAGGGTGTCTGTAATTCATTCTGAGGGTGTCTTTAATTCACCATGAGTATGTATGTACGGTAATTCACTTTGAGGGTGTCTGTAATTTCAAATTTTGCTCCTCCATCTTCAGCTGGCATCCCGTTAGATTAACTGAGATTCCTTCGTTTATTATCTTTGCTTCGTCAAGTCAGGCTTGCCTCTCCAAGGCGGGATATACCGTCATTACAGAGTAATCACTGTGAGCGGGCGTGGCCGGTAATACCAATGAGGAAGTCTCTAGAGCTCTCTAGAGAGACTGGTGTAAATACACACACACAGAGAGAGAGAGAGAGAGAGAGAGAGAGAGAGAGAGGGAGGGGGAGGGAGAAGGAGGGAGGGGGGGGTAAATAGAGAGGGGGCTTGGCCCTGGTCCATACACCACTAGTCACAGTGTAGGTTATATTCCCATTAATGTGTGGTGGTGAGGTGTGGACCGTTCTATAGGACATGCATCAGAGTAAAAACAACGGCGTAGAGCTGGCTGGGTTTACAAGTATTGTAGACTCCTAGCCCCTACACCCTAACCTCTACACCCTAGCCCCTAGCCCCTACACCCTAACCTCTACACCCTAGCCCCTACACCCTAACCTCTACACCCTAGCCCCTAGCCCCTACACCCTAACCTCTACACCCTAGCCCCTACACCCTAACCTCTACACCCTAGCCCCTACACCCTAACCTCTACACCCTAGCCCCTACACCCTAACCCCTAGCCTCTACACCCTAACCTCTACACCCTAGCCCCTACACCCTAGCCCCTAGCCCCTACACCCTAACCTCTACACCCTAGCCCCTAGCCCCTACACCCTAACCTCTACACCCTATCCCCTAGCCTCTACACCCTAGCCCCTACACCCTAACCTCTACACCCTAGCCCCTAGCCCCTACACCCTAATCTCTACACCCTAGCTCCTAGCCTCTACACCCTAACCTCTACACCCTAGCTCCTAGCCTCTACACCCTAGCTCCTAGCCTCTACACTCTACACCCTAGCCTCCCCCCTATCTCCTATCTCCTATCTCCTGTCTCCTATCTCCTATCTCCTATCTCCTATCTCCTCCCCCCTATCTCCTATGTCCTCCCCCCCTATCTCCTATGTCCTAGGCCTATCTCCTATCTCCTATCTCCTCTCCCCTGCTGCTGTTGTTACTCCTGGCTGACTGCAGCAGGCAGCTCTGTAATTACTTCATTAATTTTAATCAGATCCAATTAATTACATTTCTCCCAGCCTCAGTCGGAGTCTGCCCAGGCGCTGACCACAGCGGGAGACCTTGCAAGTCCTCTGGTGCATTAAAACGTCAGAGTCCATAAAAAATCAATTA
>NC_137685.1:8768321-8775821 GCF_963989245.1 Nansenia antarctica | reverse complement strand
GCCTCACTCAGCCTCCACTCAGCCTCCACTCAGCCTCCACTCAGCCTCACTCAGCCTCACTCAGCCTCACTCAGCCTCCACTCAGCCTCCACTCAGCCTCCACTCAGCCTCACTCAGCCTCACTCAGCCTCACTCAGCCTCCACTCAGCCTCACTCAGCCTTACTCAGCCTCCTCTCAGCCTCCACTCAGCCTCCACTCAGCCTCACTCAGCCTCCACTCAGCCTCCACTCAGCCTCCACTCAGCCTCACTCAGCCTCCACTCAGCCTCCACTCAGCCTCACTCAGCCTCCACTCAGCCTCCACTCAGCCTCACTCAGCCTCACTCAGCCTCACTCAGCCTACACTCAGCCTCACTCAGCCTCCACTCAGCCTCACTCAGCCTCCACTCAGCCTCACTCAGCCTCCACTCAGCTTCACTCAGCCTCACTCAGCCTCACTCAGCCTCCACTCAGCCTCCACTCAGCCTCACTCAGCCTCCACTCAGCCTCCACTCAGCCTCACTCAGCCTCCACTCAGCCTCCACTCAGCCTCACTCAGCCTCACTCAGCCTCCTCTCAGCCTCCACTCAGCCTCACTCAGCCTCCACTCAGCCTCACTCAGCCTCCACTCAGCCTCTCTCAGCCTCCACTCAGCCTCCACTCAGCCTCACTCAGCCTCCACTCAGCCTCACTCAGCCTCCACTCAGCCTTACTCAGCCTCACTCAGCCTCACTCAGCCTCCACTCAGCCTCCACTCAGCCTCCACTCAGCCTCACTCAGCCTCCACTCAGCCTCACTCAGCCTCACTCAGCCTCACTCAGCCTCCACTCAGCCTCACTCAGCCTCACTCAGCCTCCACTCAGCCTCACTCAGCCTTACTCAGCCTCACTCAGCCTCCACTCAGCCTCCACTCAGCCTCACTCAGCCTCCACTCAGCCTCCACTCAGCCTCACTCAGCCTCACTCAGAGTGTTGGAAAGAACATAACAGTAGAGTTTATTTCCAAGGACAAACAATGGGAAAAGACATTAGAGACAATAGTTTCCATTCAGGAGATATGTCAGCGTACTGAAGCGCTCGTTATCAGAGCTGGAGGGAGAGCTGTGTGTTAGAGTACACAACACCCACGTCCTCACCTCGGCATCAAGGCCACCCTACTGGGGAACAAGTCAGGTCTTTTAACACAAAGCACAGACAATCAAAGTCACTTTGTGTGTGTGTGTGTGTGTGTGTGCGTGTGTGTGTGTGTGTGTGTGTGTGTGCATGTGTGCTTGTGCGCGCGTGTTTGTGTCTGTGTATGCACCCGCATGTGTGTGTTTGTGTGTGTGTGTGTGTGTGTGCAAGTGTGTGTGTGAGCATGTGTGTGCATGGTGAATGTGTGTGTGCGTGTGTATGCGCTTGCGTGCGTGTGTGTGTGTGTGTGTGTGTGTGTGTGTGCGTAGGTGTGCTAGTGTGTGTAAATGTGGGTTATTAACATCGGTATGAGACGCCAGTGTCTGCGTCACTGAAAAGATGAGTGGGACAGTGGTGAGGATGAGGGGGAGTCTGCGCGCGTGTGTGTGTGTGTGTGCGTGTGTGTGTGGAGAAGGGGGGGGGGGGGGGCGCTTCACATGAAACACAATGGAAGTGAGAGGAGCTTTCATGTTCCTTCTCTGAGTGTTAATTAAACTGACAGTATTATTAATTGTTTGAGTGGAGGCTGAGTGGAGGCTGAGAGGAGGCTGTGTGAGGCTGAGTGAAGGCTGAGTGAGGCTGAGAGGAGGCTGAGTGGAGGCTGAGAGGAGGCTGAGTGAGGCTGAGTGAGGCAGAGTGAGGCTGAGTGGAGGCTGAGTGAGGCTGAGTGAGGCTGAGTGAGGCTGAGTGAGGCAGAGTGAGGCTGAGTGGAGGCTGAGTGAGGCTGAGTGAGGCTGAGTGGAGGCTGAGTGAAGCTGAGTGGAGGCTGAGTGGAGGCTGAGTGGAGGCTGAGTGAGGCTGAGTGAGGCTGAGTGAGGCTGAGTGGAGGCTGAGTGGAGGCTGAGTGAGGCTGAGTGAGGCTGAGTGAGGCTGAGTGGAGGCTGAGAGGAGGCTGAGTGAGGCTGAGTGAGGCTGAGTGGAGGCTGAGTGGAGGCTGAGTGAGGCTGAGAGGAGGCTGAGTGGAGGCTGAGAGGAGGCTGAGTGAGGCTGAGTGAGGCAGAGTGAGGCTGAGTGGAGGCTGAGTGAGGCTGAGTGAGGCTGAGTGGAGGCTGAGTGAGGCTGAGTGAGGCAGAGTGAGGCTGAGTGGAGGCTGAGTGAGGCTGAGTGAGGCTGAGTGGAGGCTGAGTGAGGCTGAGTGAGGCTGAGTGGAGGCTGAGAGGAGGCTGAGTGGAGGCTGAGATTAGGCTGAGTGGAGGCAGAGTGAGGCTGAGTAAGGCTGAGTGGAGGCTGAGTGAGGCTGAGAGGAGGCTGAGTGAGGCTGAGAGGAGGCTGAGTGGAGGCTGAGTGAGGCTGAGTGGAGGCTGAGTGAGGCTGAGAGTGAGGCTGAGTGGAGGCTGAGTGAGGCTGAGTGGAGGCTGAGTGAGGCTGAGATTAGGCTGAGTGGAGGCTGAGTGAGGCTGAGTGAGGCTGAGTGGAGGCTGAGAGGAGGCTGAGTGTGTGTGTGGAGAAGGGGGGGGGGGGGTTCACATGAAACACAATGGAAGTGAGAGGAGCTTTCATGTTCCTTCTCTGAGTGTTAATTAAAGATGACAGTATCATTAATTGTTTGAGTGGAGGCTGAGTAAGGCTGAGTGGAGGCTGAGTGAGGCTGAGTGGAGGCTGAGTGAGGCTGAGAGGAGGCGCCCGCGCTGCACCTCCACTCTGTTCACAACTACACTCCTCACCCAGACACGGCGAGCCACAGAGACGCTCCGACACACGTCTGAGGGAGAGAGAGAGAGAGAGAGAGAGAGAGAGAGAGAGAGAGAGAGAGAGAGAGAGAGAGAGAGAGAGAGAGAGAGAGAGGGAGGAGGAGAAACAGAGAGAGAGGGAGAGAGAGAGAGAGAGAGGGAGGAGGAGAAACAGAGAGAGAGAGAGAGAGAGAGAGAGAGAGAGAGAGATAGAGAGAGCGAGAGAGAGAGAGGGAGATGCCCTCTCAACCAGCTGTTTCTGGGACTGTTCACAAACACAAGCAGAGCCACCAGACAGAAGCCCCACTAGACTGAAACAAATGATAAGAAAACGAAAATAAAATTATCTGACACATTGGAAAGGAGCAACTAAACCAATGCTAATTGGAATGCTGTTTGGCCCTAAACAGGGAATACACAGTGGCAGAATACCTGAGTACTGTGACAGATCCAAAACGAAGGAAATCCTTGACTATGTACAGACTCAGTGAGCACAGCCTCGTCGTCGAGAGAGGTCGCCACAGGCAGACCTGGCTCCCAAGACAAGACCGACTGTGCACCCACTGCACACGAAATGAGGTGGAAACAGAGTTGCACATTTTAACTACCTGCCAACTGTACAAAGACATCAGAGACACATACTTCCCACAGATTTACAAACACCCCCAAAATGATTTTGAAGTCATGACTAATGACAAAAAAAAACTGCCATATCTGCTGGGTGAAGTACCACAATGTGCAAACACAGCAGCAAGATTTGTGAGCTGTTGTGACAGCGAAAGGACATCCAAAGGAACACAACCACTGTAAAGCCTGTGAATAACTATCTGCACTATTTCCACCATGCTGATCTCTCTGTACATGAACTGAACTGTTTTCACAGGTCTCATTTATTTGTATCCATATGTTTTATCTGCAATGTCCACACTTTTCTATTCCTATTTTAAGTTATCTTTATCTCAATTTATACTATACACAGCTCCGTTTAATCATCTCTTCATTCTAGTCGTACATTACAGTCTTTTTAGTTTTTATCTTCACACTTTCCGTGGCAATGTAAACGTATGTTTCCCATGCCAATAAAGCCCTTTAGATTGAACATTGAAATTGAATTGAGAGAGAGGAAAAGATAATGGGGAGAAGGAGGGAGAGAGAGAGAGATGGAGAGAGAGAGAGAGAGAGAGAGAGAGAGAGAGAGAGAGAGATGGAGAGAGAGAGACAGAGGGAGAGAGTGTGGGAGGATATCAAGAACAGATCAACGACATTCTCGAACTCCACAGATGAGAACGAGGCGGGGCCAGAGTGTTGTTAACAGCGGACATGCTTAACGATGGTGTGACGTTGTCGATGGTCCTCCACACACACACACACACACATGCACACACAAACACACACGCACACACACACACACACACACACAAACACATAAACGCACCACATGGCCCCACAAACTTCTTGGAAGTGCATAATTTGTTATTCAACTTTTGGAAACCTGTCAACGTGGACGAACAGATTGTGTTTCTCATAGTCGAAACACATGCAGCACAGACCATACCGGTTACATTAAAACACATGTTAATCATATCTTCTGTTTATTTATTTATTAAAAGTATGTATTTATCCTCTCCATAGGGTACAGGGGTAAACAGCACACATAGAATGGTTTTAATGAGCTACTTCTCCACAGTGCAATAAAATACAAGTCATAAAATGTAAGAGTAAGTAAGTAAGTAAGTAAGTAAGTAAAACTTTATTTCTATAGCGCCCTTCACAGCACGGATGCACAGGGTGCTTTACATCAAAATAAGAGATAAAAATGGGTGAAAAGAAAAGTGCAATCAAACATCGTCAAAAGGGATTAAAAACACAAACGAGGAACACCCCAAAGGGACAACATAAACAGAACATAAACAGGAACATAGGATGGCTATAGGTGACTAACGGCCTGACTAAACAGATGAATCTTTAATTGCCGTTTAAAAATGAGTTCTGAAGGAGCGGCTCTCAGGTCAGGGGGGAGGGCGTTCCAGAGTATTGGGGCTGTCACCTCAAACGCTCTGTCCCCTTTAGGTTTTAATCTGGTCCTGGGTACGACCAGGAGCTCCTGGTCGGATGACCTCAGTGACCGGCTGGATGAGTAGGGGTGGATGAGATCAGAGATGTAGGCGGGGGGCTTGGCCAGAAGGCGAACCCCAGCACTTTGAACTGGATTCTGAGTTGCACCGGGAGCCAGTGCAGAAATGCTAGGATTGGGGGTAATGTGGCATGACTTCTTAGACCTGGTGAGCAGCCTGGCAGCCGCGTTCTGGACCAGCTGAAGTTGAGCCACAGATAATTTGTTGAGACAGGTAAACAGTGTATTACAGTAGTCAAGTCTGGATGAGATAAAGGCAGGTACAGACATTTCTAATTCAGCATGAGATACAATGGACCGGAGCTTTGCAATATTACTGAGGTGAAAGAAACAGGTACGGGCCAGAGATTTCACATGCTTGTGAAAAGTGCATAGACTGATAAAAAATAACAAGTAATAAGAGTATTACCAAGACAATACAATACACAATCAGACAGCAATGCACTGTGGGAAACGTGTGGGTAGGAATGAGTGGAGTGGAGGAATGGTGTGGAGTCCGTAGGGTGGTATGAGAGGGGTATGACATCACACCGTAGACACAACACTTCAGACATCTCCCCATCAGGGCCCCAGTCAGGATGTCAGGGGTCTGCTGAGCCATCGGGACACAGGCTGGGGTGAAGTTGCTCCTAGGAGCTGATCTGGGGTCAGTTTCTCTGGTGTTTTCCCACCACTGGTTAAGGTTAGGACCCAGAGAGGTTGAGCTGATCCCACATCAGGGCTTAAGGGCCAGCTGCAAACAGATGGTGGGTGGGTGGGGTGCGAGGGGGTGGAGGGAGGGAGGGAGGGGGATAGACATAACAACACCATGTAAGGTCACATCTTCTCTTTCACCGCGCTCTCAAGGTCAGTACGGTGGCCCTCGAGGGTCAGACCGGCTCGTATTGTCCAACTCTTGACCTGGTCCAATGCATTCACACGGACCCTCCCTGCTGCCTGACCCCTGGAACAAAAGGCAGCTCACATTCCTGCTCCAGGGTCAACACGGCGCTACACGGCGCTGCTCTCAGGGAGTTAGCTTACTCAAACAGCCGCAGGAGGGAGAGGAGCCAGGCCGCCGGGGGAAACATTCCTCTGGTCCACAGCCACCTTGAGGAGGGAACGCTGTGGTGTCTGACTGAGGGGGGCGCCTTCACACACACACAAACACACACACAAGCAGGCACACGCACACACACACACACACACACACACACACACGTGACACACACACACACACGTGACACATGGGCATACACATGGGCACACACACACTTAAGAATATCTTAATAAGATAAAGATTCATTAAGATAACCAGAATTATAAAGCTGTTTGATCAACACTGACAAGTACAACACTGCTTTGTCAAAGTCAGAATCCTTTTCATCTCTTCACATAAGAGCAGATAATGACCAAATGGAATTCACTGTTTTATTGTCAATCTTTTACAAAGCACAGTAATCATGTAGACGAAATACAGAAAAAAGATAATACACTTTTCATATCTGGAGAACCCACTGTGAGTCATTTGGACTGTTGTCCAAATTCTATTATGTCCCCGAGATGGTATTTGCATGTAATAATATAATAATATTCCAAACAATAAAGCCTAGAATCAACAAGAAATATGTTTTTGACCAGTCCAAATTCTGGCATATTATCATTCAGTACGGTACGGTACTTTGGCAAAGATCATGTATTTATTACCATTTATTACAAGACAATTTTGACTGATACAGCATTGTTTACTTCATTGAAACCTAGGAAGTCCCTCAATTAAAATGACGTGACGTGAAGACGTGATTTCACGTATTCTTACCGAAAATTGTGTAATGAACGAATGCAGCTTTGTTTTAACCACTGTACGTGCAGAACATGTTGATGTAATCTCAGCCACTACGCATGCACACACACCAAAGACAGATTGCTGGTAGTTAGCAGCCCAGACTAGTAGTCTAGTTATGGCGAAAGCGGATAAAGTCCCTCCAGTATCCTTCAAGTCACCTGTTTGCTTGACGTATCTCATGGCGTGTTATTACACCTTTCACCTTACCTGTGATTGTTCATGCATTCTTTCTGTTTAAGTGTTTTAGCACCCCCTATTCTCATTGGTTGTTTAGAGTCACATTATTGTTAGTCACATGATCAGTTCAGAGGTTAGCAGCCAGTTTCCTGTAAAGCAAGTTGACCTTTCACCTGCCCGTTCACTCCGCTCTTCCTCCACCTCTGCTGGCCGACTGGCTCCACCGCCTCTGGGGGCGGCAGCGGTCGGCTGCTCGGTCACGGCTTCTCACCGTCCTGGAACCTCACTGGTGGAATCAGCTCGTGAGCTTAGAATTATAAGGTTCTATCTCCATTTAGGGCAGTTCAGAGATATTGAGCGTCAACGTTTTTACATTCCATTATGTTTTGTGAGATGGAACCTTTGTATTTTATGAATTACAAACTCAAAAATGTCAACATTTTAAAAATAACATAACACAGGCATTAATAAACACCTAATGGATCAGATTATGTAAAAAAAAAAAAAAAGACAAAAATGGAGATAGAACCTTATAATTCTAAC
>NC_137685.1:8748321-8760821 GCF_963989245.1 Nansenia antarctica | reverse complement strand
GTGAATTTATGAGGCAGGGAGGTGGAGGTGGAGAGTCGGGGGGCTCGGGAGGGAAAAGTTATGGATGAGCCGGGTGCATGATGATAGCATGAGGTGGGAGGGGGCAATTGGATTTTTTTAGGATGATAGCGAATTATTTATAGTAAAGGGGAATAGGCTGCCTGACTCACACACACACCCTTCACCCCTCTCCCCCTCTGATTCACGGGGGGAGTGAGGACTGTCAACCTCTCCCGGGGAGGAGGGGGACTCTACACACACCACTCAAACCCAGAGCGCAACCCCATGTGAGGCCCATACACACGTAGGAGAAGACGCATTTATATACATAGCCCCTCTGCGTTTAACGTTCATGTTTTTGAAAATAGGATGTTCAGGTATAACATGACGGGGGCGGCTGTGGTGCAGGAGGTAGAGCCGGCGTCTTATGATCACACGGTTGGCAGATCGGCGGTTCGAGCCCCGGCTGGCCACATGTCGAAGTGTCCTTGGGCAAGATACTTAACCCCAAATTGCTCCCAATGAGTGGGCCGGCACCTTGCATGGTAGCTTGTCGCCATTGGTGTGTGAATGTGTGTGTGAATGGGTGAATGAGAGGACATTGTAAACCGCTTTGGAATAAGGTGCTATATAAGTCAGTCCATTTATGACATTCTAATATGAAGTATTGTAAATGTAGGACTAGACATGTGAGATCTATGGCTGTGTGACTGTCATCATGTGGTGAGTTGTGGTCGCAGGGTTACTTTGAATTCAAGGGGAGGGCTGGTCCTCGGATTTCTACATCCACCAGCCTCCCCTGGTTGAATTTCAGTATGGCTGGAACGCGGCACCTACTTCAAAGTCATCGTTTTCACAGACCGGCATTCTGAATGTGATGTACGTTTACATTGAAACCATTTAGCAGACTGTTAGGGTTAGGGGTTCATCCAAAGTGACTTACAGTAAGTATGACAGTCTAAGTAAGTGAATCAGTCATCCTAAATAAACATCCTACAGTAAGAACAAGTACCATCGGCAGTCACGGTCCTGGAGAACGGAAGACTACTATTTGTGTGTGTGTGATGGCATCATCAATCACATGCTTTTTTTAATAATGTAAATATTCTGTTTTATTGAAGCCATTGTATATATATATATATATATATATATATATATATATATATACATGAATACACACACACACACACACATTCATTATAAGATGCATCGTGACAGTAAACCCTATCTGTTCATTCGCCTGATCGGACAACGGCTTCATTGTAATGGATAGAATGGAATGAGGACGCGCGTTTGAGTCCATTCGTCATTCCATACAATGCGTGTCAATGAGCCGTTCTCCCATTCCTACCTCCACCAGCCTCCACCAGCCTCCACCAGCCTCCCCTGTCCTCATGGAAACCATCCTTCTTCATCACGGCATGTTCAGGCCAGTCTCCTCTGTCTATTTCCCCAGGGGAGGCTGGTGGAGGCAGAAATCGGAGGATGGAATTGCATCAAAGCCCTCCACCAGCGTGTGCTGGACCAGACCTGAGATGAGAAGTGTGTATCGCTCTCCCCCCACCCCCCCCACCCCCCCCATCCCCTCAGACCTTTCACTAGGTTATATCTGACCACATCGATTCCTACTTATCACTCCACACACACACAGGCCTTCCCTGATGCCGTTTTACTTTGATATTACAGCTTACTATACCTATACCTGTACCTTCATGTCTGAGAGAGGGGAGGGGAGGGGAGGGGAGGGGAGGGGAGGGGAGAGGAGAGGAGGGGAGGGGAGAGGAGGGGAAAGGAGAGGAGAGGAGAGGAGGGGAGGGGAAAGGAGAGGAGAGGAGGGGAGGGGAAAGGAGAGGAGAGGAGAGGAGGGGAGGGGAGGGGATGGGAGGGGAAAGGAGAGGAGAGGAGAGGAGGGGAGGGGAAAGGAGAGGAGAGGAGGGGAAAGGAGAGGAGAGGAGAGGAGAGGAGAGGAGGGGAGGGGAAAGGAGAGGAGAGGAGAGAGGAGAGGAGGGAGGAGAGGAGGGGAGGGGAAAGGAGAGGAGAGGAGAGGAGAGGAGAGGAGAGGAGAGGAGATGAGTACCTATACATGTACATCCTCAGTGGCCCAGTTGGTAGAGCATGGTGCATGGTAACAATGCTGAGTTTGGGGGTTTGATTCATTAACATTACATTTGACATTTAAGACATTTAGCAGACACCTTTATCCAAAGCGATTCCCTGCTGGGACCATATAGGCCTATATACTGAACAAAGATATGCACTCACTGCAATGTAAGTCACGTTGGATGAAAGCGTCAGCTGAATTTGACAGCAGCTGGCGAAACTGGGAACAAGTGGGCAACCGACACGTTCTGACTTTTATTCTATTCAGGAAAATGTAAATACATTTCTACGTTGTTGAAAATCAATGACATTTTTCTGAGTAAAAGGAACACTTTGTTTGGTTGATGACTTATTCCCGGTATCACCAGCTGCTGTCACATATGGCCTATCTTACACCCCGGTCTGAGAGAGGAGAGCAGAGGAGAGGAGGAGAGGAGGACAGCACCTGTCCATGTCTGAAAATGATGTGAGAATCTGACGTCTGTGGCATCTAGTATAATAACAACACAAAGTGGTCTCTGTCCTCCCCCCTCCTCCCCCCTTTTGTTTTCATTTCAAAGAATCCAAAACAGAATTCTCAGCATTCTTTGTCTGATCATGATGTGTTTCGCTTAAAGCGACTCAGCGATCAGATCAGCAGAAATAGGTTGGTTTTTTGAACATCGTACTATAAAGCACACCTCGTATTTTTTTAGAAGAAGGCCAAGGTGGGAGGGGGGTGGGATGGTGGTGGGGTTTGTGTGTTGGGGGGGGGGGGGGGACCAGGAAGGTATGTGGTCGTGTTTTGATAACAAATGCTGCTCTTGCTGATTTAAATCAAGGCAGAAGGGAGGAATTCCAGCCCCAGGAACAAGACCAAACAGACTGTGTTATGTGTCTGCAAGGGAGATTACAGACGGTCTGTGTGTGTGTGTGTGTGTGTTCTTTATTTTTTCGGGTGGGGCAGTCCCACATTTTTTTTTTATTGCGATAGAGACAGTAGAGATTTGACAGGAAGGATGGGTGAGAGAGAGAGAGAGAGAGAGAGAGAGAGAGAGAGAGAGAGAGAGAGAGAGAGAGAGAGAGAGAAGGGACGACATGCAGGATATTATGTCCGCAGCCAGAATCGAGCCGGGAACCCTGCGCTTACATGGTCGGCGCTTAGTGTGTTACGCCACCAAGCGCCCTGTGTGTGTATGTTTTAACTAGAGAAAACACTACCTGTGTGTGTGTGTGTGTGTGAGAGGGGGGTGTGTTAAAAAAAACGACTTTTAGAGGACTGACTAACTTCTCTTTTCTATTGAATTAAAACATCAAAACAGCTTTTTTTTGTAACATTCCCAAAAGGCCAGAATGTCAGCCACGCGGCCTTGAATGTACAAACTGATCTAAATTAGATTGGGATGGATTAGAACAAGGAGGGACTAAATGTTGCTCTCTAAATGGGAGATCACACACACACACACACACAGGCACACACACACACACACACACACACACACATACAGGCACACACACACAGGCACACACAAAGACACACACAGGACCGCCGGTGTGGAGGTAATCTGGTCAGATCCCAAGGTGAGGGAGAGCAACGCTCACTATTGATGATACTTATATGCAGTAAAGACCTTGGGGAATCTGTGGTGTATTAGGCTGGGACCGCACTCAATAACCACTAAGCATGGAACACACACCACTTACATCTGCGGAGGGTCTCCTCTCTCCTCTCCTTTCCTCTCCTGTCATGGAATAGGAGGGTTGGGAAGGTCTCCTCTCTCCTCTCCGACAACAGAGGAGGAGGCCTAGGAGGGTCTGTCTATCTATCTATCTATCTATCTGTCTGTCTGTCTGTCTGTCTGTCTGTCTCTGTCTGTCTGTCTATCTATCTATCACAGGGGCGTCTGTCTGTCTGTCTGACTATCTATCTATCTATCTATCTATCTATCTATCTATCTATCTATCTATCTATCTATCTATCACAGGGGCGGCTGTGGCTCTCATGGTAAATGGACTGACTTACAATGTAGCGCCTTATTCCAAAGCAAAGTGTCCAAAGTGTCTTGCCCAAGGACACCTCGACATGTAGCCAGCCGGGGTACGAACCGCCGATCTTCCGACCTTGCGATCATTAGACGCCGGCTCTACCAACTGCGCCACAGCCGCCCCATGATCGCAATGTCTGCGGTTTGATCCCCATTGGTGTGTGAATGTGTGTGTGATAGATGGGGGGGGGGGGCGGGGGGGCATAGGTAGCCTAGAGCTTTTTCTGCTGTCAAGAGAGCAAAGCATAACATTGAAAGAGTGTCAATCAAGCATATTTACTGACCTTTGGGATTTATCTATCTATCTATCTATCTATCTATCTATCTATCTATCTATCTATCTATCTATCTATCTATCTATCTATCTATCTATCTATCCCTATCTGCCCTACAGAGGGAGTAGTTGTCATTTAACGATGTCTATCAGATCAGTATTGTTGATCAAAGCAGCAACAAATAATAATGTACTATTCTAATGAAAATACTTGCATGCAATTGAATCTTCAATGTTTGCTCAATAATAATGTTTATTCCACATTAACACGAGGACGCCAGGGGAGGCTGGTGGAGGCAGAAATCTGAGTCAAAAGCTATATATATGCTGTAATTATATATCAGCTTTTTCTCCTGTCAAGAGAGCAATAAAGCATAACATTCAAAGAGTTTTAATCAAGCATATTTACTTCGTCTGAATCCGCGATGCTTTGATAATATTTGCACCTCGCGGCCACACGACTCGGGCGATTTCGAGAACTGAGTCCGCAAACTATTGAAAACGCTGGAAGGGAGTTTCCGTATTCGTATTCCTAGGATTTCACTGCCATGTGGTCAGCGATACGGGAGCGTTGTTGATAACGATGACGCACACACCCACAAAAGTTCTGTCATCACTTTCATAGCACAAACACTCGGCGTTTATTACTATCTCCTACCTCTTGTTTTATTGTATTGTGGTTTATTTACTACTGTTCAGCACTTGGAGTTACATTCAACGCATGACTTGTGCTATATAAATAAAGCTTGATTGATTTATTTATATGCGCATTGCGCTGCAGGTTAATTGACTGTATCATTGTTATTTTCACACAACAACAAAGATGTGCTACATGTTACAGTTTCATTCTTTGAACAACATAACAGCAAACGTTAACAACATCTATAAATATATATGAACACGAATATAAAAGTTGAGTGCAGGTAGCAGGTAGTGCAAGGACATGACATTAATTCCACCAACAAATCCATGGGCTACAATCCAGTACAAATAAATTCAATTAAAAGCATATAATAAGATAAGGCTCATCAAATAACAACGAAATAACAATAAATAACAAAAATGGCACTACCCAAAATGGGCATAAAAGCGGTCTGGAGCGGAGAATGTTTTGTTGTGCTTCCTGGTTTCATATCGACACGTGCATGCCCTGTGTGAGGTAGCGACGTGCTTCCAGGTCACACTGGCACGCGTTGGATCATTTCCTGGGTCTACCAGGAAGATTCTGCGATTCCATGTGGCTGGAAAATGTTTGCACGCTGCTGTGAAAAACGCTCATGCGGCCAGAGATTCGATCGGCTCTGAAATCGTGTATCGGCTCTGAAGGCATGTAGCCATGTCCTTAGATATTTACCAGGTCTCCTTCTCAGAGAGTTAATAATAGCCGTGTGTGTGAATCAGAAGTGGTTCCAGAACATTCCCAGCGGCACCAGGAGGCCCACCACTTCTACAGCCTGCCAGTAGGTCTTCAGCCCTGCAGCTTTTGACAGATCCTCTATTCCCCCCCCCCACACACACACACACACACACCACACACACACACATGCTCCCACACACACATACACACACAAAAACACACGTGCTCCCCCCCCCCCACACACACACACACACCACACACATGCTCCCCCCCCACATACAAACACACAAACACACGCGCTCACACACACAAACACACACACACATGCTCCCACACACACATCCACGCAGACACAAACACCCCGCTACAAAAGCCAAAGGGCAGCTATTCCTAAACAGATACTTTCATATTTGACATACAGTGTAAAAAGATAAAAAGCTGACTACACGTCACACACACACACACACACTCACACTCACATACACACATACACGCAGACACACACACACACACACACACACACACACACACACCGCTACAAAACCCAAAGGGCAGCTTTTCCTAAATAGATACTTTCATATTTGACATACAGCGTAAAAAGATAAAAAGCAGAGCACACACTCACACACGCACACACACACACACATGCGCACAAGCACACACGCACACACAGACACACACACACACATTCCACACTGCGGAGTTCAAAGAGAGGAGGGGAGCGTTTGGTATTTGGCTCTGTGCACTGCAACAGCTTTAAGCACCTTAACCCCATTAGACACAGTATCAACACAATACTGCCTTACAGGGCTCTCCTCTGTGTGTGTGTGTGTGTGTGTGTGTGTGTGTGTGTGTGTGTGTGTGTGTGTGAGTGTGTGTGTGTTTGTGTTTGTGTGTGTGTGTGTGTATGTGTGTGTGTGTGTGTGTGAGAGTGTGTGTGTTTGTGTTTGTGTGTGTGTGTTTGTGTTTGTGTGTGTGTGTGTGTGTGTATGTGTGTGTGTGTGCGAGTGTGTGTGTTTGGGTGTGTTTGTGTGTGTGTGTGTGTGCGTGTGTGTGTGTCTGTGTGTGTGTGTTTGTTGCCCTCTCTCTCCCTTCTCCTCTCCCTTCTCCTCTCTCTGCTCCTCTCCCTACTCCTCTCTCCCTCCTCCTCCCTGCCCCTCTCTCCACTTCTCTCCCTGCCCCTCTTCATGCTCCTCTTCTGCCCCCCTCTCCCTCAGGGCCTGAGGGGGTATTTTTAGCCATGGATAGTGGATATAGGAAGCTGTTCAGTCCTCTCTCCCTCTCTCGTCCCTCTCTCCTCTCATCCCTCTCTCCTCTCATCCCTCAGCGCTGGCTGTGACGGGGGCCGTGCAGAGGCAGACAGGACGATCGCTTCACCACGGAGCTCGTCAAATTATAATACCGTTACGCTGGCTGAAAGGGCAGTGTTGTTAAATAAGGATGGGGTTGGGGGGGAAGGGTGGGAGGCAGAGAAAGATTGAGACAGAGAGCAAGAGAGAGAGAGAAAGAAGGAGAAACAGAGAGAGATTAAGAGAGAGAAAAGAGAGAGAGATGAAAGCACAGGCAGTAATGGAGTGTGTATGCTACTACAGTATGTGTCTGAGTCATGCAGAGCACAGTACATTGATGGGATGCACACACTCTCTACCTCACTGGAATGTGAGGGAGGGAGGGAGGGAGGGAGAGGGGGAGGGAGGGAGGTAGGGAGGGAGGGGAGGGAGGGAGGGAGGGGAGGGAGGGGAGGGACACCACTAGAAACAGACTGTTTCTCAGCTGTACCTTGCACCAAGGGAGCACAGTGGAAAACTGTGTGCGTGTGTGTGTGTGTGTGTGTGTGTTTGTGTGTGTGTGTGTGTGTGTGCGTAGGGGGCGAGTGTGGAGGGGTTGCGTAGGAGTGGGGGTTGGGCTAGGATCAGGTGATGGAAGGCCTCGGAATTTCACCACTTGAACATTTCACGTCCCCCTCCCCCCCCCACCCCCGCAACCCCCGGCAGCCCTACCCTCCAGGTGATTAACGGACAGGTATCCTCTTCTCTCCCCACTTCCCACCAAATCCCTCCCAAATACCCCCAAATACCTCCCAAATACCCCCAAATACCTTTCAAATCCTTCCCAAATACCCCCAAATACCTCCAAAATACCCCCCCAAATCCCTCCCAAATACCCGCATCACCTCACAAGGAAGTGCCTGTCCTCTGCCTCCTGTAAGCACCTGCACAAGGACTAATGCTTTCCTTAGTGTTGCTGTGGAGCGCGCCGCTTTTACAGTCACTTGATGATTTCATTTCCACTTACCGTCTGTAATGCAACAGTGACCTCCTCTACGGGAGCTTTAATCATTCCTGTGCATTTAAACAGTTACGCAGTTGGGTCTGCGTATGATCATTATACCGACGTTCCAATTTCCGTGAATAAATAGACGCTCTTATCCAGAACGAATCAAGAAATGCACAAAGTTCTATAACAATAGGTTCAAGTACAGTAGCAAGCACTAGTGCTAGAGAAACTACTCTAAGTAAAACATATAAGTGTGGTGCGTTATAATAATAATAATAATGCAAATATATTTCCGTGGCCATACGGGGGTGGTTTGTGTACGATCTGTGACTGCTGTCCCCCTTCTAGAGGCTGATTCCACTGACTTCCATCGGCTTGGCACCAGAAAGAAAAAGTAGACTGCAGAGCTTCACAGTTTCATCTCTCACGGACTTCTGCTGTTTACTCTCAGCCATTTCATTTTCCTGTCGTCTGTTTGGTTCCTGTCTGCTGTGCTGTCAAAGCCAGGTATGATGGGGGTGCGCCTCGACCGTCCGGCCTCGCTCTCCCTCCTCAATCCACCGCTCAAAACCGCAGAAACCGCAAAAAAAAACAATTCCACTGTTAGAGCTACAGTACGCTTTATTAGAAAAACAGTGATCTGAAATGGGTTTTTGTCTTTTGAGTTTTCGGCAGGTGACGGAGAAGATAATAGTAACCACAGGGATTGTCTGAAGTACCGGGGGAAGACAGACTTCAGTTGTTTTCAAAGTATGTCGACGAATGACGAGAACATGAACCAGGTGACATATAAAGGTGACCTCTAGACTAGCTAGTGAACTGAGGAGGGGCGGCTGTGGCACAGGAGGTAGAGCCGGAGTCTAATGATCACAAGGTTGGCAGATCGGCGGTTCAAGCCCCGACTGGCCACATGTGTCCTTGGGCAAGACACTGAACCCCAAATTGCTCCCAGTGCCCCAATTGCTCCCGGCGCCTTGCATGATAGCTTGCCGCCATTGGTGTGTGAATGGGTGTGTGAATGGGTGAATGAGAGGCCGTTGTAAAGCGCTTTGGATAAAGTCACTATATAAGTGCAGTCCATTTATCATGAACCAGTTGACAGATAAAGGTGACCTCTAGACTAGCTAGTGAACTGATGAACCAGGTGACATCTAGACTAGTTAGTGAACAGGTAAACAAGGTACAGAGGTGACATTGAGGACAGGTAAAGAAGGGGACAGAGGTATCGTGGGGAGGGTAGGAGGATGTACACATGCAGTCGCTGTGAAATACGTCCAACTGTGATTATTAATGACTTCCTACTCCGTCCACCACCTGGGTGGAAGGACGAGGCGTGTGGGGCTCTGTTGGGAGGGAGGGAGGGGGGTGGGGAGATACTATTTCTGACTATATATATTCATATCTCCCTTCCTCTCTCTCTCTCTCTCTCTCTCTCTCTCTCTCTCTCTCTCTCTCTCTCTCTCTCTCGCTCAGACCCTCAGGTTTTTAAAACGTCTATACAGTGTTTTTTCTGTGTCTCTGACGTATAATAAAGTGGTGGTAATGACCGAACATTGTGGAGAACCGCGGGGGATAAGAAAGGAGAGCCAAGAAAGATAATTAAATGTGTGAAGGAGAGAGTAAGCAAGAAGTGTGTGTGTGTGTGTGTGTGTGTGTGTGTGTGTGAGAGAGAGATAGAGATAGAGAGACATAGAGACAGTGTGAGGGAGACAGAGAGAGAGAAAGAGGGAGAGAGAGAACGAGTGAGAGAGTGAGAAAGAGACAGAGACAGTGTGAGGGAGACAGAGAGAGAGACAGAGAGGGAGAGAGACACAGAAACAGAGAGGGAGAGAGAGAAAGAGAGAGAGAGACAGAGAGAGATAGAGAAAGAGAGAGGGAGAGAGAGACAGAGAGGGATAGAGAGAGAGACAGTAACAGAGAGGGAGAGAGAGAAACAGAGAGAGGGAGAGGGAGAAAGAGAGAGAGAAACAGAGAGAGGGAGAGAGACAGAGAGAGGGAGAGACAGAGAGGGTGAGAGACAGAGAAGGAGGGAGAAAGAGCGAGAGAAATAGAGAGAGAGAGAGACAGGGGGAGGGAGAGGGAGGGAGTGATGAAGGCCTCCTCATGGTTTCTCCTTCTGGCAGCCTGCTGGGATAGCTGATCCTGGCCAACGCTGTGAGACAGAGCTGGGGTCAGGGTTAGCGGAAGGATGAGCCACACGCACGCACACACACACACACACGCGCACACACACACACACACACACACACACACACAATCACCCAGGCAGTAGAGGCTGCGATCAGCTCTTCTCTTGAGACCTTGAGAGTCCCTTTCTCTCCACGTCCGCCTCTCCCTCTCTCCACCTCTCCCTCTCTCCCTCTCTCCACCTGTCCCTCTCTCCCTCTCTTCCTTTCTCTCTCCACCTCTCCCTCTCTCCATTGTCTCAACCTCAAAACAATGCTATTCATACAGGCAGACAAAACAACGTGTCAATGAGCTGAAAAGGGAGCCGAAGCCCAAAACCAAGCTGGCCAAGCTGCACTACGAAAAACAAGATGGAGGAGAGGTTCACCAGGGGAACTGTGAGGGAGGCGTGGCAGGGTCTCAACACCATGATGGGCGCCATGACGCAAGGTCTCGACACCGTGATAGGCAGAGCTCAGAAACCAGCCCAGATACAGCGGCCCAGACCCTCGCCTCCTTCACAGAGCAGCTGAACACCTTCTACGCTTCGGAACACTGTCCCCCCCCCTCCCAGTGACCTGCGGCGTTCCACAAGGAAGCATTTTGGGACCTTTACTGTTCCTAATATATGTGAATGACATGTCATCAGCATGTGATTGCAATTTGTTCCTGTTCGCGGATGACTCGGCTCTGCTGGTCTCTGACAGGGACATATTGCAGGTGGAAAAAGCGCTAAGCACTGAACTGAGTAGAATCTGCATCTGGCTAGCTGACAATAAACTATCAATACACCTAGGTAAAACTGAAACCATCCTATACGGATCCCCATCTAAACTCAGAAAGGCTGAAAATTTTAAAATAAAAGTGGGTAACATTAATATCACAAGAAAAGAGGATATTACATACCTGGGCTCCATCTTAGAGGCAAATCTTTCCGGAGATAAAATGGCAGCAAAAGTAATCAAAAAAGTGAACCATAGAACTAGATTCTTGTACAGGATATCCTCACTTGTCAGTAAAAACACAATGAGGACCCTATCAGGAGCTCTCATTCAATGTCACTTCGACTATGCCGTAACATCATGGTACTATAGAACCACAAAGGCCCATAAAACAAGACTCCAGACAGCCCAAAATAAACTGGTTAGGCTTCTGCTAGGCCTCAACCCTAGGACACATCTAACCGCTGCTCATTTTTTGAGCCTTGATTGGCTACGAGTAGTTGACAGAGTGCAGCAGCTTGCACTGGGCCTGGTCTTCAAGATACGCTACACCACAAAGACACCCAAGTACCTGTCAACATACTTCCAAAAAGTGAACAACGTCCACACATACAACACCAGAGGAAGCTCCACGAACCACGTTCAACCGCGTTGCACCACAAACAAGGGGTTAAACTCGTTTGCAAACTATGCAGTAAAAATGTGGAACGCCCTTCCTATAATCTTAAAGGAGTGCAAAACACTGCCCACCTTCAAAACCACTCTCAAAAAACATTTACAGGAGGCTGCAATCCGTAACTGGACCCTCTAAATCAAAAATCAGATTAAAAGACCCGAACTACCCACTGTACATACTTTGTGTTTTGTCCCCCGCCCCCACCTGTGGTGTATGTCCCCACCTGTCCTACCCGCTGTACATACCTTATGTTTTGTTGTATTGTTCTTCCCATGATGGATGTGTGTTTATCTTGTAGATAGTAATAGTTATTTGTCTGTATTATCTTGTAGATAGTACTAGCTTTTTTTGTCTGTCTTACATGTAACGATGAATTGAGAATCAAGGACCCCAATTGAAATAAGCCAGTGGCTTTCTTGGGTTTTTATCCTGTTAGTTGACCTTGTATGTAATATGTACTTTCATGTACCTACTTCTGCAAATCTTCTAATAAAGTTTTCAATCAATCAATCAAACGCCAGCTTCAACAGGACTGACCCTGTGGAGGACTGGACCCGACACCAGCCAACACCAGCTACGCCCCCCCTGCACCAATCAGTGTGGAAGAGCGGGATGTCATTCCCATCGTCTCCAAGCAACACCCGAGGAAAGCTCCTGGGCCGGACAGGCTCACGGGCCGCCTACTGAAAGAGTGGCACAGCTGGGTGGTGTGGTGGCTCAGCTGGGTGGTGTGGTGGCTCAGCTGGGTGGTGTGGTGGCTCAGCTGGGTGGTGTGGTGGCTCAGCTGGACGGTGTGGTGGCTCAGCTGGGTGGTGTGGTGGCTCAGCTGGACGGTGTGGTGGCTCAGCTGGGTGGTGTGGTGGCTCAGCTGGGTGGTGTGGTGTCACAGCTGGGCGGTGTGGTG
>NC_137685.1:8725821-8743321 GCF_963989245.1 Nansenia antarctica | reverse complement strand
TATGGGTCTGCTCCCTCGGGTTTAAGAAGGTTCTGGAACCTGTCGATTGTGTGTGAGACAGAATCTGACTCGCCGTGTGGAATGGAAATGAAAACATGAGTTGAAGTGTTTGGAATTTTGGAGTTTTTCAATAGAGCCTTTTTTTTGCCTTTTAATTGAACATGTTTATTGTTTTGTCTTCCTGTTTTTAATTGAAGCACTTTGAGATGTCTTATGTAAAGTGCTTTTATAAATAAAATGTATTATTATTATTATTATTATTATTATTATTATTATTATTATTATTATTATTATTATTATTATTGGAAGATCACCTCTCAAACAGCGGGACCCTGGCTGTCACCGCAGAGATAATATTATTATTGTTGCAAATGAGTACAGGAGTACAGGACCATGTGTCTGGTACACTGTATACTGTAGTGTATATACTGTATACAGTGTTTTATTTGTATAGTATAGTATAGTGGATAGTGTACATAGCCTTTATTTATGTAAACCAGCTCTTTTCCCTTCTTGTTTTTATTTTTTTTTTTTCCTAGCACCAGGGGAGCCCCCTCTCCCAGATGTCGTTGTTTGGTACCTGTACTATATCAATGACAATAAAGACCATTCATTCATTCATTCATTCATTCATTCACACTGTATACTGTATATCTGTGCAAGTAATGTTTTGAAGGGAGAGATGCAGGACAAGAATAAAGATTTTTTTTTATATTAAAAGTTTGATTAATTGAATTACCCTTTTCTTAAAGGGTAAACAATGACTAAGTATGAATACATGAAGGTAAGAAGATCTTGACGGGTCATTAAAAGGGGATTAAGGGCATGTATTGAGTGATGTATGTAGTTCTTCATAGATCTAGCCTCTTAATTCTGTACTCAAAGTGCACCAAATTGATGCATTCTGCAAAAATACCTGCATTTTGCAAAAAGGTTCGATCAATATCTATCTATCTATCTATCTACAACACCACCTTGGGAATTACACCCAAGGAAATAATATACAGGGGAATAATTCAAACACCTTGAGTTACAATATACGATATTCCCTATAGGTTATTTATGTGTAAGGATCTATATGTAAGGAGACGTGATTCAAAATCAAATGGTTTGAATTGATCAAAAGGTAAAGAAAAAGGTATGGCTGGAAACATCTGTGGGGGGAAGGGTCAATAGCATCTATTGAGGGGACTGAGGAAGCTAGAAGTCAATCGATATCACTCATTTCAAGGATCAAATAACCAATAATCACTGGTATCAACAATCAATAAGCTACTACACTAAAAGATTGGAGGCACAACTGGGACTCAGTGACGACAGGTTTTACAGGAGGTAAAACAGCAGCTAGTGTTCGGAACGACCTGTAAGGGCAGAGCACACATCCATGAAGACGTGGATCAATAACGAGACATCACAATAACCACAAATATTACAATTACCTCCGATGCCTTAAGGGTAATCCTACGATATCGTATAGGTGTTACCGTTGTCAGTTGCATGCATCACATCAACCCACCATCCACTGAACCTCAGCGGTGGGAACCAGCAATGTTGCACACCAGCCTACTAATACCTAGTGGTGATAAAATACAAGGTTGTAGCAGCAACTAGCCTAATCTATCTATCTATCTATCTATCTATCTATATATCTATATATATATCTATGTATGTATCTATCTATCTATGTATCTATGTATCTATGTATCTATCTATCTATGTACCGGTATGTATCTTTCTATCTATATATCTATCTATCTATCTATGTATCTATGTATTTATCTATCTATCTATCTATGTATCTATGTATGTATCTATCTATCTATCTATGTATCTATGTATGTATCTATCTATGTATCTATGTATCTATGTATCTATGTATCTATCTATCTATCTATCTATGTATCTATGTATGTATCTATCTATGTATCTATCTATCTATGTATCTATGTATCTAGAGATACTGAGGTTGAGAGCAGGCGTCCATCTACCAAGTTGCAGGCTTCTGAGCGTTGGAGGCGTGTTGGTGTGGTGTGACTACAGACCGAGATCGAGTACTCAGGTCTCAGGCTTCAGGCAGGAGGATCAGGCAGTGTGTGTCTGTATGTGTGTGTGTGTGTGTGTGTGTGTGTGTGTGTGTGTGTGTGTGTGTGTGTGTGTGGGTGTGTGTGTGTTGTGTCAACACCACGTTGGTATGCTAAGAATGTTTACATGGTCAGGCCTGTATAATGTATTGTAGCAAGGTGTGTTTGTGTGAGAAATGTGGGAAAAAGCAGAGCACATTATTTTTTTTTTCGACTTGTTCCATCTCTTCATGGTACACCTGGGGTCTTCCTTCTCAGGCCTCTCTATCCCCTAACACCGTATTATCAGTAACAGAATTTATTTTTCTTTTTCTTCTCTAGCATTGTGACTGCCGATAGCACTTGTTCTTATGGAATGTTTTACTCATGATGACTGCTGTACAGCTGATTCACTTACTGAGACAAGTGCACTGATTTGATGTCGCTTTCAATAAAAGCGTCTGCTAAACGACTTCAACGTAAAAGAAATAATAGTGTACTAACTCAAATCACTCGAATCCATGATTATGAAATTACAAGAGATTTCTAGGACAGTATCTGTATATGTTATAGCATGTGGATACAATGTAATTCTACTTATTACCCAGGTATAGACACCTTGACACCCTCAGTAGGTCAGGTCAGATTCAGGCTCAGGTGACTTGACTTGTACCCGTAGGTGGATTTGTTTTGCAGTAAACGAGTCATCCATGTTGACACCCATTTAGAAACACCGCACACAGACAGTAGACAAACATAAATAAAGGTACGCGACGTTCCAACCTTCACGAAATAATAAACAAAGATAAATCTACCCCTACGGATGACATTTCCCATAACAGATGTCAAAGACGTCTAACTTCCACAGCCCAAATATACCCGTCCTACCCCTCATATCCCTCCTACCACCCCTCCTACCCCTCATATCCCTCCTACCACCCCTCCTACCTCTCATATCCCTCCTACCACCCCTCCTACCTCTCATATCCCTCCTACCACCCCTCCTACCCCTCCTACCCCTCCTCGTACCACGTCTCCCAGTCCCAGACAGTGAGCAGGGAGCGGCAGAGAGGCAGGCCTGGATGAAGCTCTGTTTAATGGGCAGATTCATCACACTCTGGTGTGTTTTGACAACCTCAGGTCCATCAGGGGGGCGATGGGGCTGTGGGTACCAGGCAGAGATACAGTCTTACTCTGTGGGGGGATACAGGAGTCTGACACGATCAACTTCACATTAGCTCTGTGAAATATAGTGGTAAGGTGATGATCTGTGTACCGAAAGATGAGAAATCTTCAGAAAACTTTTCAGACAGGAGAGATTCATAGGAGGTGTACAAGCGTTAAAACCAATAAAAGCGTTGGATGTATCCGTGACACGGTCTGATCGTTTGGGCCGCAAGTCAGCAACCAAAATGCAATCGAAATGTTTCGACTTTTATTTTGAAACACAGGAATAAAAATAGATTCACGAAACAATCTGTGTTAGTCCCTTTATCCAGGGAGACACACTGAGGCCAAGGTCTCCTTTGCAAATGCGCCCTATGAATGAATGAACGAATGAATGAATGAATGAATGAATGGTCTTTATTGTCATTGCTACAGTACAGGTACCAAACAACGAAATTTAGGAGGGGTGGCTCCCCTGGTGTTAGGAAAGGAAAAAAAAAAAATATATATATATACTTTAAAAAAAAAATCACAAGAAGGGAAGGAGCTGGTTTACATAAATAAAGGCTATGTACACTATCCACTATACTATACTGTACAGATAGACGACTAGGGTTGTCATATTGCACAGTAGTGTTATTTCACATTTATTTAAAGTGTCGCAGTTTGCAGGCTTGAAATGTACATGTTTGTGCCTCAGCACTACACCTATCTACAATACGAATACGATTACAAAACAACACCTTTAATATACAACACAATAACATACAAAATGCACACATTAGGTTATCAAAACAAGACTATGTGTGAGCTGGTCACTAACCAAGGTCTTAAAAATGTTAAATGTTAATCTTAAAAATCCAAGACCAAGAGCTCCTCATCTCTCATTCCATCATGCATGGAATGCCATGCTTGAGGACCACAAAAGCAGTTTTTACACAGCGGGACATTAAACAGTAGGAAGCTCTGAGAGAGTGTCTGATCACCAGATCGGTCGCCATTAAAACCAATGAACTGAGGTAAAATTAGTTTAAAAAGAACTAGTTTATATACAAATAAAATCCAATGACAAGTCCTTCTCAAAGTCAAAGAATCCCAATGCCCAGACTTACAAAAAGACATGTGTGGGTGCGAAACCGAGGCTGCTGCGTGCATGTCAATAGTGTTGCCGTCGTCAAGGAGAGGGAGGAGCGTTCTTCTTATTGTCGAAGGTGAAGCAGGACTTATTTATATACAATGAAATAATTGTAACTCTAACATAAATGTTTCAACATGCGTTTTAAAGGAGAATTCATCATCATTCCAAATACTCAGGTACTAAAATATTTGTGAATAGAATCAAAACCCTGCTGAAGTTCAGTAATGGCCTGCTGAGACCTTAGGGGCCCTGAGGGGCCACAGGAGGAGACAGCAGTTTCATTAGCATAAAGACGTAGTTTTCAATTGTTTCAAAGGACAAACCACATTTTTGTATGTAAATTGTAAACAGCAGTGGACCTAGAATCAACCCTTGCAGAACACCTTTATTAACATTGAGAAAACTAGACTATTGAGGAAAACCATCAACTGAAATACAGAAAACATCTAATGACCTTTTCCTCATGTGAGCAAGAATGACTGGAAAAACCCGAAACCACGCTGTGGAGCGGTTTGATGTCGACTTCATTCATTCAGCCTTATTGAAAAAGAAGAAGAAGGGGGTTGGAAAACAGCGCCGATGTGTTCTTCTTGATGATGGAAGCTTTGCATCATGTCTGTAACGATCTGCCACGTCGCCGAGCGCGTGTTGCTCGGGAAGAGACGGAACCCTAAGCCTGAGCGCGGGGCTCCTCTCCTCCTCCTCCTCCCCCTGTCAAATTAGCCTGCTCTCTGGCCCTCTCCGACTTACGGCTGGGAACAGAGCATGGAGAGTCAGGTGATCTGTAATCCGCTCATCTCGGCGGCTCTGCGCTCCGCACATCAAGAGCACAATTGCCATCAGCCCCGGAGCTCAGCGTTCACATGAAAGACCCCCTCAGAGGTATGCTGCCCCACTCAGCCCTGCCTGTCTGCCTGTCTGCCTGCATGTCTGTCTGTCTGTCTGTCTGTCTGTCTGTGTCTGTGTGTGTGTGTGTGTGTGTGTGTGTGTGTGTGTGTGTGTGTGTGTGTGTGTGTGTGTGTGTGTGTGTGCGTGTGTGTGTGTGTGTGTGTGTGTGTGTGTGTGTGTGTGTGTGTGTGTGCGTGCGTGTGTGTGTGTGTGTATGTGTGTGTGTGTGTGTGTGTGTGTGTATGTGTCTGTGTGTATGTGTGTGTGTGTGTGTGTGTGTGTTTGTGTCTGTCTGTCTGTCTGTCTCTCTGACTGTCTGTCTGTCTGTTTGTCTGTCAAAAAGTCATTGGGGAAAATCTTAAAACAACAATATACTGTAGTGTGTGTGTGTGTGTGTGTGTGTGTGTGTGTGTGTGTGTGTGTGTGTGTGTGTGTCTATTTGCACAATTGTCTTTGATCAGTTAGATTGGGTATGTGGATATGCGGGTTATGAGGGACATGTCACATTTCCAGGTTAGATATGATATTCACTGACACGTCTCTCTGAAAATAGGCATTGTTTTGACAGCCTAGTTTTATCTTACAGTGGAGAGGTGACAGAAAATATATTTATGTTGATGAGGCCTGCATAGTGTAGCAATGTATTGTGACATGGAAATAAACATCTCTATCTCAGCGGAATAAACTGACAGAAAATGCAATGAAATCTGACTGGATCCAAAGCAGGCTTCTTTTCAAAGGCGAGAGAGAGAAAATAAGAAGTATCTTTTAGTGGGTTATGTTGGCAACAAAGGGGTACATGCGCCCTGAACAGTCTCTCCAGAACAGAGTCGTCTTCCTTTCAAGTGTCCCTCATGCTAAAACAATCCCTTACTCTTACATAATCCTGACTCTTCTCATTCAGTTTCAAGATGAAGGAAACAAAAACTGTTATTTTGGGAGGTAAGGAGTCGCCTGCGGAAAGCTTAATGCACATTTAATCGTGGTCATTACTTTACCCACACTCGATCAGACACCATTTTGATAGGATGCAGCCTTCCTTCCATTGTCTCGTGATGACTTTCCAGAACGCTGGGGAACAGAAACTCAGCAACAGCAACACAAGAGGCCAGCAGCTTAATGATCAACCAACAACGTTATGCAATTCAAAGGTCCGATGCTATTTCCGTCTCTCGTGGGCTGAATATGCAAATGTGTTTCCTTTTCCTTTTTCTGAAGCTTAAGAATGCAAATAATCACAAGAGAGAGAGTCCTGAAGGATGGAGTGGAGGGCTGTTGTTATAATAATAGCACGTAATAGCATGCATGTCGTTACAAGGACTATGGCGAACCAGGGGGGTTCAATTATCCACACTATGGCGGACTCTCGACTCCTCCTTGACACGCTGGCCTACTTAGCTGTTCTCCTGTGTTAGGATGGACCCCTGGTTAGAGCCTGAGTTATCCTGGGGGACGGTGGTCTCCTGGCCCCCGGAGTGGGTTTGGGGTCTGTTAACCGCCACTTAGCATTTTATTTGCCAACGCATTAATCACATCCTAGCTTTGTTAGACGACTGGTTTCGGGGGGCGGATTCCCATGGGGGGACATGGCATATATATCTTTGCACCAATCAATGTCTCTGTATGCCTCTATTTCTCTGTGGTGGAGCTTAGGGGAGACCCAAGCGACATTGAGACTGATTGCGTAAAGAAAGAAAGAAATGTTTTTGTAAAATGGGAGAGATTTAGACTAAAATGGAGCAACATAGATCAGTGGAAGATCCACTGAGGATCAGCAGTATATTTACACAATGTTAAACTTCACAACCATTTCCATTTCGATTTACATTTACATTGGCATTTAGCAGATGCCTTCATCCAAAGCGCTTTCCAACAAATAAATTTTTCTTAGCAAGTGAATCATCTATCCATCAGTTATCATAAGACAAAGTCATTGTTTATTTATAGTAGAGAAACTGTACAGGGGGGTAGTGGGAAGTCTGTTGCAAACTTTCCTTCTTGTTTTTTATATTCCAGGACTCCTCCCATCATCTCGTTGGCTGGGTATTCTTCTAAAGGAATGTAGGAGAGCAGAGAATAATGGGGATAATTATACCCTGCAATGGTGAGGAGGAGATGATTCACTTTTAACTCTACAGCTATTCCCCCACCAAATCCAACCATCACAGACTTCCCTCTGAGCAGTTTGGCTGCTGTCTTCGATGACTCAAGTTCAAACCACAACCATACCGTACCTCAGCATTAGGCCTTTCCTCTCGCTCCTCAGGGGACAGTGCTTTTCCGTACGGAAGAGAGATCCCAGAGAATCGTCTGGAGGCTGTGAGTGACTTCATAATGTGGGAGTGTGTACTCGTGTAACTAATTGCTGTTCAACTGTTCATTGATCCTGTTCCAAGCGCCGATGACGTTGCAGATGTCGGTGTCTCTGGGTGTTCTGGATGTGATACAAATTCTGCTTTAATTTGATTATTAATTTGTTTAAAAAATGTATTATTGATGACTTTATCTCTTTGTCATGTCTGGTACGTTTTTCTGAACTCTGAACTGAGCAGATCCGCAAGGCATCAAGGTGTTGCCTATCAAATGGCATCCTGCTTTTTTGCATCTGATCATCATATTTGTAATGTTATAAACAGTTTAGCTCGGGTCTGGTTTTTAATGCGGAAATTAGTCAAATAGGGCTTTCAGCAGAAGAGTAGAACAGTGTGTCTTGTCCTGGTAAACATCCTGTATTATATGTACTGTAGGCCTACCCGTATACGGTGGAATGAATGTGTGTAATAGAATTGAAAATAACTGAATATAACTGCGGTGCGGTGTGAAAGTGTTTTAGTAGAAGGCGATAGGGAGAAGGTTTTTTCTTCTATCAGTGGCCCTGGGCCCGAGCTAGATTACTCTTCCTGCAACGAATGGTGGATTGCTGATTCACATGCTTAGTATTCAAATGTATTGATTGTAAGTCGCTTTGGAATAAGGCGTCTGCTAAATGCCAAAAATGTAAATGTAATGTAAATGAAAGACAGGGTCATGTATGCATGCTGTCAACAAATAAAGGAATGTTAAGTAGGGGGAGGATGGTTGGGCAGGATGGAAATGTGCTGTTGTAGCACAGATTATATAACATCACATCAAAACAACAACAACAACAACATCACCCTCGAGACAATGTTGAACATCACGTTACCCAAGTACTGTTACGCAAACACAAGGAGTAGGAGACCAGGGGAGGCTGGTGGAGGTAGAAATCGGAGGACGGAATGGTATCAAAGCCCTCCACCAGCGTGTGCTTGGACCAGACCTGAGATGAGAAGATGTGTATCGTTCTCCTCGAGGCTTCTGTCTGTATCTCCCATCATGTCTGGAGACTTACGCCTCCCTCCCTCCCTCCGTCCCTCCCTACCCTCTCTACACCATGAGCCCCCCACCCCCGACCACATCTGAGCAAACTGTATGAAACACTGCATTTTTCACCAGCCTCCTCCTCTACTGTGAGAAGGAGGATCCCTGTGCTGTCTGAGTAAACCTCTGGCGGTGGACAGCTGAGAGAGGAGGTCTTGAAACGGAGCCCTACTCCGTCCTGACAGCTGGGCGGCGTGGGGTTGAGGTGTGAAAGACAGGGTCATGTTGTACGCTCGCTGTAAACAAATAAAACAGTGTTAGGAGATTGGGGAGTGGGGTGCAGTGGGGGAGGGGGGGGGGGCAGGGATGGTGGGTGGCAGAGCTGGGATAGGGGTAGGCAGGGGCAGGGGTAGGGCTGGGGGAAGCGGGGGCGGGGGGGCGGCAGTGCTGGGGGAGGCAGGGGCAGGCTGGGGGAGGCAGGGGCTGAGATGGGGGGAGGCAGGGGTAGGGCTGGGGGGGGGCTGGGATAGGGGTTAGGGTTAGGGTTAGGTTTAGGGTTAGGGTTAGGGTTAGGGTTAGGGTTAGGCAGGGCTAGGGGAGGTAGGGGCAGGGATGGGGGAGGCAGGGACAGAGATAGAGGGAGGCAGGGGTAGGGGTGGGGGGGGGCTGGGATAGGGGAGTCAGGGCTAGGGGAGGCTGGGGCAGGGATGGGGGAGGCAGGGACAGAAATGGGGGGAGGCAGGGGCTGGGGCAGGGCTGGGGGGGGGTGGCTGGTGGCGACAGAAGCTATTTCCTGGGTGTTTGTTCAGACTGAAGGTGCTTGTAAAGTGCTCCGGCCCTCAATGGGGTTTTACTGCTAGGCGTTTAGAAAACAGATGCTTAACAGCCGGCGATCAGGAGCAGTGCATTCTGGGAAGAAGACACACAAAGGAACGGTGGACAAATGGACCAGGCAGTTGACCTCCCATTGGTTCACCTAGATGGTCGTGGAGTGGTTCCTGTCTTTGTGGGGGAAAAGGAGAAGGTTTCTGAGGAACGCTGGGCTCAAAACGACTCGATTGGTAGTCGGAAACAACAATAATATGTTATCAGATGAGCAGCTCTTTGGTGGAGTGGAGGAGATGAGTGTGTTTGTGTCTCGATTTGGAAGCTGGATGTCTGTTATCTTCAGAGACGCTCAGGTGGATCATCTGGGTACTTTAGAGGTGACACTGACAGTTGACACGTCGTACAACACTGAACGAGAACAACATATTTTCGTGGCATATTCCATGTCTTTCCAACAAACGACAACCAAAATAACAACCTGTCAAAACAACATAACAACATTCCTCCTCTGTCACTGACGCATTCCATTCCTTACCATCTTGCCAAAACTGTATCTATGTTACTATCATAGTAACACTGTGTCTTGTTTCTACCAAAGTAACACTGTATCTTGTTTCTACCATAGCAACAGTGTATGTATCACTACCGTAGCAACATTGTATCTATGTTACTGCCATAGAAACGTTGTATATGTTACTACCATAGCAACACTGCATCTGTTACTAACATAACAACACTTTATCTATGTTACTTCCATAGTAACACTCTATTTATTACCATAGCAACACTGTACCTATTTTCATACCATAGCAACACTGTAGGCCTATCTATGTTTCTTTTCATTTCATTTCAAGCCTTTATTTCAACTCGGGGACCACTGAGGGAAACCCTCATTTACTACCATAGCAACACTGTATCTGTTACTACCATAGCAACACTGTATCTGTTACTACCATAGCAACACTGCATCTACATTATGTTACTACCATAGCATTCTGAACACAGGGCTCAGATCGACTTGATTGGTCGTGTTTGAAAAGTCAGAAAAATACAAATGAACAGATGTGCAGCTCTCTGGTGGAGTGTAGAAGATGAGTGTGTTTGTGTCGCTATTGGAAGCTGGATTTTGACTTGTCTGCCTATTTGAACCTGCTATGACTTTCACTCTTTTATTATGTTTTATTATGTTGCTTCTTTATTATGCTCTCTATATGTAAAGCACTTTGTGACCCTTGGTCTGGGAAAGGCGCTGTACAAATACATTTGACTTACTTACTTACTTACTTACTGGATGTCTGTTGTCCTCAGAGACGCTGAGGTAACTAATCTGGGTACGTTAGAGGCCAGAGGCCACGCTGACTTGTTGTACAGTCATACTACTACTATACTATGTTACCTCCATAACAGTCAACACTGGAAGAGGAGGAGGAGTAGGAGGAAGGTAGGGAGGGGGAGGAAGAAGAGGGGAGGAGAGCTGACCAGAACACACAGACACACTTTACAATTCACCCCTCCATGCCCCCCACCCCCGACCCTCCACCCCCTCGCCCACAACTCTCGACCCTCCACCCCCGACCCCCCAACTCCCCACCCCCGACCCTCTACCCCCCACCCCCGACCCTCCACCCCCCCGCCCACAACTCTCGACCCTCCACCCCCGACCCCCCACCCCAGACCCTCTACCCCTCGCAGATTTACCAAGCCTAACACTTAACACTTAACTGCACAGCAAGGCTCCACTCTCCAGTCAGCCCTGCAGTCTATGTACTCTGCTTTTAACTGAAAAGGGGGGTTTTGTCTCGCCGAAGCTCCCAATCTATTATTAATGAGGAAAATGTCTGGCGTGGAGGTTTTCAGTCTGCCGCCGGCATATCTAATGGACAGACAGGTAGACAAGACGGAATGACATCAGAGAGAAGCGCTAGCTCGTGATTCGTTGAATATCTTCTTGGTGCAAAAACTGTATTCTACCGGTTGCAATTGTTTTTATTTTTTATTTTATTTTATTTTTTTATCCTGTCTTGCTCACTGTTTGTTTGCCCTTGCTCACTGTTCTATTGTACGCTCGACGTCACTGTAAATGAGGGTGACCTCAGTGCCTTTCGAGTTTTAAATAAAGGTTTGAAATGAAATATCTCCCTGGTTGCCAGTTGTTGAATATCCCCCTGGTTGCCAGTCGTTGAATATCCCCCTGTAAAGGGGGTAGAGGGGGTAGAGGTAGGGAGGGACACACACTAGCTAGCCACCTGCTAACGCTACACTAGGCTACGGATGCCTGCCGGTGGAAACGTCTTATCGCTTAGGGTAAAACGTTTTTTCCTGACCATGTGACCTGATCAGGAAAACCTCTGGGCCCTGGTTACACAGTATGTGCTGTAACTACAGCATACTGTAGTCTCCTCTGGTCAGGTCAGGACATCTTGAACAACTCCAGGCCCTCATTATGGCAACCAGGCGATACAACGATTGGAGTCTATCATCTCAGCTTTATCTTGCTGAGATAGATTATTACTCGTCCTTTACTGAGACCGAGGTTCTGGAAGTGTGAGATGTCATCAGCCGCTCTCTTGGAGGACAAATGGAACTTCATAAAAAAAAAACTTGACCAACTTCATTGGAGTTTTTCCGCTTTATACAGCTTCCCTCATCACCCTAGTGAGGTGATCACATTCATTACGATCCTCTCGCTTCATTAAATAACCACTAGTAAAACTGCTTTAATGAATATACATTGACCAATTCTGGTGCCAGAGTGTTCTACTTCTACAGCGGTCTTTAAGTCTATCACTCTCATCAGACTCTCTCTGCTCCAGTCACTGACTCTCCTTATCACATAAATGACTGATCTCCAGGGAAACAGAACCAGGAACAATAAAACTTCAAAGGCTTCTGAGTTATTAAGTGGTAAAATGTAGAACCAAGTCTTGAGAATTAGCATTAAAATAGCTGGGAGATTCATAATGTGAATGCCACAGCCTGTTGGAGTATTGTTGCTGACCATGTGCATCCCTTCATGGCCACAATGTTCCCATCTTCTAATGGCTACTTTCAGCATGATGATGCACCACGTCTCAAACTGGTTTCATGACAATGAGTCCAGTGTTCTTCAATGGCCTTCTCAGTCACCAGATCTGAATCCAATAGAACACCTTTGGGATGTGGTAGAACGGGAGATTCACAGCTTGAAAGTGCACCTGAAAAATCTGCAGGAATTATGTGATGCAATCATGTCATCATCATGGACCAGAATCTCTAAGGGATGTTTCCAACATCTTGTCGAATGAATGCCATGAATAATTGAGGCTGTTTTGAGAGCAAAGGGAGGCCCTACCCAGTATGTGTATAGTGTTCCTAATAAAGTGTTCCGCGAGTGAGCCTAAACCTCTCTGAAATAAATAAATAAATACATTTCTAAAAGAAAAGAAAAAAAGAGGGAAATTGCTCTCAGCAAATTATTGCTGGTAGTTACAATTAGTCACACTTCAAAGGCCCAATTTTGTTTCAAAATTGGATTTTAGACATGTTGAAATGTGATAAAAATGAGATCAGGACCTTGTGAATCTTCAAGCTGCGAGATAACACTGTTGACGGCGGCAGAAGAATGATGGTGTCTCAGAAGGGGGTTGAAGGATTGTCTGGGGAGTTGGGAGGGATCTGTTGTATTACTGCCATCCAATTGAATTTAACCTCATCTTCATACATCCTCTTCCCCCTCCCAGCTCACAGCAGTCCATCCAGGCTGAGGGAAGCACCGTGCGAGAACAGCTCTCCAGTCAGCTCTTGGAGGGAGAGACATTTCTATCTGTTCTTGTGCTTCTGTAGCAGGGGAGCGGTGTTATCTTTGTGTTGCGTAGAAAACTCGTAGATTTTCTTTCTTTCGTGCACAAGACCTGACTGGTTTTCATCAGTGTCTATGAAACAGACATCAAGTTGTTGCAGACAGTCGCCCCGCAGTTCCAAGATATGTGTCACACAAATACTAGGTGTAAGGAGTGAGTTTTACTCTTGAGGAGTGAGTTTTATCATCTCAACTCCGTTCCATCTACATCACTACAGCTCCAGTTCTGTCTATGGCAGATGAGGGAGGAAGACATTGCAGTTGTCTCAAAGCCACATCGACACCAGGGAAGGCTAGTGAAGGTGGAAACCGGAGGATGGCCTCAATGTAATACATGGAATGGAATGAAGAACAGTATCAAACACACATGTTTGACACCATGACTCATTCCTTATACCAATGCCATATTATAAGAATCACTCATCTCCCTGTTTCCTTCCTCCTGCTTCCTCATTGGCCGTCCAGTGTATTGGATTCAATTGTCCTATCAGAGTGTTCTTTACCTGTACTCTTAGAAACAATGGCTCTTTTAGGGCTACAGGGACAAACGAAGAAGCCTTTTCAGGTGTTACTTTAACAAGGGTATTTCTTCTCAGCGTGTCGTAAGGTAATGCATCTAGATACAGGTGAGCATATCCAGTGCTGTACTTGTGGAGAGTGTATGGACAGTGTCAGTAATGTATTAGCCTACCTAGCTATGAGCTGCACGTAGAAGACCTGGGACACTGCCACCTCAACACAGAGTAAGCCCTCACTAAGCAACAGCCTTGCACCAGCAACAATGAAGTTTCAAGGTCAAACCGCATAGCGCTGTGTGTGTGTGTGTGTGTGTGTGTGTGTGTGTGTGTGTGTGTGTGTGTGTGTGTGTGTGAGAGAGAGAGAGACAGAGAGAGAGAAACAGAGAGAGAGAGGGAGAGAGAGAGAGAAACAGAGAGAGAGTGAGAGAGAGAGAAACAGAGAGTGAGAGAGAGAGAGAGAGAGAGAGACAGAGAGAGTGAGAGAGGGGGGGGGAGAGAAAGAGGGAGAGAGAGAGACAGAGAGAAGTATATGTACATCTGCATTATTTGCACCATGCTGATATCTGTACACAATGTTTACACAGATCTATTTATTTATTTGTATTTATATATATATACACTTGATCTAATTTATTTGTATTTATATATATACACTTGATCTCATTTATTTGTATTTATATACTGTATATATACACTTGTTTGGGCAATCTAAACATATATTTCCCATGCCAATAAAGCCATTTAAAATAAAATTAAATAATTGACAGAGAGAGAGAGAGAGTGTGTGTGTGTGTGTGTGTGTGTGTGTGTGTGTGTGTGTGTGTGTGTGTACTAGGTGTGTGTGTGTGTGTGTGTGTGTGTATGTGTGTGTGTAGGTGTGTGTGTGTCCTCTTAAAACAGACAACATGTTAAAACCTCCAATTTCACCCTTTTCTCTCCCGAAGAATAGAAGAGCTAAATAATCAATTCCAATCAAGCATAAGGTGCACCAAATAGCTCGCAGAGGGGTACCCTGGGAAAATCAATTAGACACTTTATTTGTCTCTAATTTAGAGCAGCTGGCTGAGGGGTCTCTGGGTGATGGGTATTCCCCTCCTGGACTGAGATGTCTGTCCCCTATCTACACATACACACAAACACACACGCGCACGCACACACACACACACACACACACACACACACACACACACACAAACACACACACAATCCCACACTCCCCTCGGATAATATCCTAACAATTTGCCCAGCCTACTGGAGCAGAACTGTCACATACAGGCAGGCTGATAGTCTCTCCTCTCCTCTCCTGTCCCCTCTCCTCTCCTCTCTCCTCTCCTCTCCTCTCCCCTCTCCTCTCCTCTCCCCTCTCCTCTCCTCTCCTCTCCTCTCCTCTCCCCTCTCCTCTCTCCTCTCTCCTCTCCTCTCCTGTCCTCTCCTCTCCTCTCCTCTCCTCTCCTCTCCTCCTCTGTCGACCTTGCCGTCAGAGGAACCGGGTAAAGTCAAGTTTAAATAAACAAAAGAGGAGCGTTGTTGTTCTCCAGGGATTCGTCCTCCTGGCCACTGCTCCCGCCCTTATAGAGTGTCATCGGTCAGTGGGAGGCAGCGGTGTTCTGTATTGCAAGTATGGAAAATATTAATATTTTTGTTGTGTCTTTTCACCTTGAGACTCGAGCAAACAGGAAACGTCAGAATCACCCTGCCAGAATCTCTCCTGATAAACAGGTCTACCAGAATCTGTTCTGATAACAGGTCTACCAGAATCTCTCCTGATAACACATGGCCGGCCGGAATAGCATTGAGATAGCAGAGACCGTAGAAGGTTGTAATGATAAAGGGTTCAGCTATGTTTACTAGCTCCAAGGCGCCGGGAGAGAGATAACTCCTCCCGGTAGCTCCCTGCTATCACTGCTATCAGGTCACAGCAGCTCCCAGTAGCTCCCAGTAACTCCCAGTAATCTCTCCCAGTAAACACACCCAGTAACTCCTAGTATCCTCTCCCAGTCACTCCTAATAACTCCCAGTAACTCCCAGTATGTTCGAGGCCGGTTTCCGGTGGTTCTGTTGGGCGGAGCCTGGACCCCTGGGACCCACCCACAGCCTGGTGAGATGTGACATCATCACGTTCAGATTGTTGAGTTGAAAACAGGCAAGGAAGTCATGTCCTGAGACCTGTTCTTATCACTCTACAAGGAGCTGAAGGAGTCAGAATCCCTAATGATGATGTTTCTATTCGGGGATAGAGGCTTGGCTGCATAGAATAGTATTTCAACTGTTGATGACTACCTGCCAAAGTCACCATGTGTTCAACATTGTATGGTGCCGTTAACATGTGCATCTGTGATTAGAGTTGAAGTCGGAGATGCATCTGGGTTTGAAATGCTGACAATGACCGAAGCCCGACTGTAATAGAAACCCAAAGCTCTGCTGCTCCTCTATGGGGAATGCAGCGCCATGCACACGTGTTTGATACGATACCATCCCTCATTCCATTCCCTGCATCACAGCGAGCCCGGCCTCCGGCCTCTACCTCCACCAGCTTCCAACATCTACCTCCACCAACCTCCCCCTGACCTCCATCCTCTACCTCCACCTGCCTCCAACATCTACCTCCACCAGCCTCCCCTGACCTCCAAACTCTACCTCCTGACCTCCATCCTCTACCTCCACCAGCCTTCAACATCTACCTCCACCAGCCTCCCCTGATCTCCAAACTCTACCTCCTGACCTCCATCCTCTACCTCCACCAGCATTCAACCTCTACTTCCACCAGCCTCCCCTGACCTCCAACCTCTACCTCCACCAGCCTCCAACCTCTACCTCCACCAGCCTCCAACCTCTACTTCCACCAGCCTCCCCTGACCTCCAACCTCTACCTCCACCAGCCTCCACTGACCTCCAACCTCTACCTCCACCAGCCTTCAACCTCTACTTCCTCCAGCCTCCGCTGACCTCCAACCTCTACCTCCACCAGCCTCCACTGACCTCCAACCTTTACCGCCACCAGCCTCCAAATTCTACCACCACCAGCATCCCCTGACCTCCAACCTCTACCTCCTGACCTCCAGCCTTTACCTCCACCAGCCTCCCCTGACCTCTCTAACCTCTACCTCCACCAGCCTCCCCTGACCTCTCTAACCTCTACCTCCACCAGGAGTCCCCTGACCTCCATCCTACATACACCGTACCTGAAACACGTACAGTACATCTCTCTAATTCCCCCTATCCCCCTCTTTCTAGATTAGTGCCGCGTCAGGAAGCAGGCAGGGCACAGACCGGGGGGGGGGGGGCAGGCAATCTACTCTAGGACCGGTTCAGTCGGTCAGCATCCGACCCGTCGGTCTCGGACTCCCAATCTACAGAAGGAGGCGGCTGCTTTGTATTTCCTCTCCCGTGGTTCTGAGGTGGGCTCAGTCGGGCTTAGCCCCACGGTGGGCCTGGGTGGGCTAAGCTGGCTTCCACCCGTTGCATTCAGAAAACAACCTCACAATTATTACGAGTCTTAATGTAACCTAGTTTTGACTTCCAACGTCATGTGACCTAGATTTCACCTCCTCCCCACAGCAAACATACACACACACACACACACACACACGCGCCCACACACACACCTCCGACATAAAACACATCTCGTGTTTCCCTAGGTGGAGCAGGGTGCTGCAGCTGTGTTATGAAGAAAATCGGTCGTAGTCAGACGCTATTAGGATAATTGGTGCGTGTTGAGTACAGA
>NC_137685.1:8703321-8720821 GCF_963989245.1 Nansenia antarctica | reverse complement strand
AAATGGGTTGATATGACTGAACCTGTCAGCGGGTCTAAATAACAACAACAATAGACCCGCCCCAGCAGAACAGACGTCCTGACGGCGGGCGGCGGTCCATGGCCCGCGGCGCCGGCCCAATCCATCCTCACTTTGCAATTACAAAGAGCAGAGGGCTCTGCGTAATCACCATTGATCTACTCCCCAACACAGGGCAGCTGCATTGATCCAGTGCAGGGTGGCTCCGTAGGAGGAGAAGAAAAGAGAAGGCTAATGGCATTCCTCTGTCCCTCTCTCTTCCTCTGTCCCTCTGTCCCTCTGTCCCTCTGTCTCTCTGTCCCCCTGTCCCTCTGTCTCTCTGTCCCTCTGTCTCTCTGTCCCTCTGTCTCTCTGTCCCCCTGTCCCTCTGTCCCTCTGTCCCTCTGTCCCTCTGTCTCTCTGTCCCCCTGTCCCTCTGTCTCTCTGTCCCCCTGTCCCTCTGTATCTCTGTCCCTCTGTCTCTCTGTCCCTCTGTCTCTCTGTCCCTCTGTCTCTCTGTCCCCCTGTCCCTCTGTATCTCTGTCCCTCTGTCTCTCTGTCCCTCTGTCTCTCTGTCTCTCTGTCTCTCTGTCCCTCTGTCCCTCTGTCCCTCTGTCTCTCTGTCCCCCTGTCCCTCTGTCTCTCTGTCCCTCTCTCTCCCTCTGTCTCTCTGTCCCTCTGTCTCTCTGTCCCTCTGTTCCCCTGTCCCTCTCTCCCTCTGTCCCTCTCTCCCTCTGTCCCTCTGTCCCTCTGTCCCTCTGTCTCTCTGTCCCCCTGTCCCTCTGTCCCTCTGTCTCTCTGTCCCTCTGTCTCTCTGTCCCCCTGTCTCCCTGTCTCTCTGTCCCTCTGTCTCTCTGTCCCTCTGTCCCTCTGTCTCTCTGTCTCTCTGTCCCTCTGTCTCTCTGTCCCTCTGTCCCTCTGTCTCTCTGTCCCTCTGTCTCTCTGTCCCTCTGTCTCTCTGTCCCTCTGTCCCCCTGTCCCTCTGTCTCTCTGTCTCTCTATGCCCCTGTCCCTCTGTCTCTCTGTTCCCCTGTCCCTCTGTCTCTCTGTCCCTCTGTCCCTCTGTCTCTCTGTCCCTCTGTCCCTCTGTCTCTCTGTTCCCCTGTCTCTCTGTCCCTCTGTCCCTCTGTCCCTCTGTCCCTCTGTCCCTCTGTCTCTCTTCTGTTTTTTTCTTTTCTTCTCAAGTCTGCCGTTTTGTCACTTCAAGCACGTATGTAGCGTGTGAGGTTGTTGCAGAACTTTGCGTCATCGTTAGAGGGACACAGACTCAAGACATCCAGAGGGGTTGTTCTGTCTGGAACAACATGTGTCATGGTGATCTGGGGATTGATCTACAAACTTGATAACATAAACCACTCCTAGCTGGCTAGTTGGCTGACTGGCTGGCTGGCTGGCTGGCTGGCTGGCTGGGCAGGCTGGGGGGTGTCATTCAAATAGGGGGAATTTCAATGATCCAAGGAAAGGAAAAAGAGAAGGGATTTCTTCCTCTTTTTTCAGTTAAGGACGAGTCTGTCTTGCCAAGCTCCATGATCCTGCCAGACAAATGGGTTCTAAAAAAGATTTATACGGAAAGACTACAGTCAGCCATAGATGGATATGTTGGCATGGGATGGAAAAGAAAACCTTGCGAACACAATGGACGTGCTTCACCCTGAGAAATATTTGGATGTAGGCCTAAAGTTAATACTTAACTGACACAAATGACAGTGATTATATGGTGCATATGAAGCACTTATAGTGCTTAAATAAGTCTAGGTCTGTTATCGGGGTAGGGTCGTTTCAGTCCAGATCTCGTGGGAAATAATGAAAAGCTGTCGAAAACACCCAACATGAAGCACTTTTCTGATTAATATCCTAATTGCTAATGTTATGTGGCGCGCTGAACTGAAACATTGTGGTGTCACGACGGCATTCCAACATATGGATCCAACCTGGAGCCGCCCGAGCGTTCCATATCTCAGCGCTCCGTGTTTGTGTTCCAAAATGATCTTTATCACCGGGAAAAACCCATAAAGATTTGCAATGAGTCAATTTACCCTCTGTTTACTTTATGGCTCATTTAACCCAACACTTACCCCCCCCCTCCCCCCCCCCCCAGCCTACCTTTCACCCCCCCCCCCCCCCCCCCCCCCCCGCCACACACCCACACACACACACACAACCCCCCCCTCCCCACACACACACACACACACACACACACACACACACTCTCTAATCCCCCTCCCCTTCCCCCTCCACTCCCACACACCTCCCTTAGAGCCTCCTTATGTGTGTTGTGTAAGTCATCATAAGGACAAAGGGCAGCTACTCAGCTACAGCATTCTGTGTTGTTCTTTAGAAATATTGACGCCTTTTTCCTGATGCCTCTATCAGAGACCTCCTTACTGATATTGTATATCAATGCTGTGGTATAATTCTGCTCTGGAAAAGCAGAGTTGCAAAAAAAAGGAGTTGCAGACTTATGTTTATCTTTCTCTCTTCCTTATTTTATTATGTATAGTTGCTTTTTTAATGTTCAGTCACGGTGACTGTGTATATGTTACGGTACATGTTATGTGGGAAAACTAGGGTTAGGGTTAGGTGCTACGTCGACTTGTTACATGCTGGCATGTCTAACCCTAACCCTAACCCTACCCCTAACCCTAAACCTACCCCTAACCCTAACCGTAGCACCCTAGCACCTAACCCTACCCCTAACCCTAACCCTAACCTTAACCGTAGCACCCTAGCACCTAACCCTAACCCTAGTTTTCCCACACTTTAAGAGTGCGACACCCTTTAGACTCGTCACTGACCTTTGTCCGGAAGTTAGATCTCAGTTAGGCAGTAGGAACCCAGGTGGTGTCTTGCTAAAGTATGACCTCTCCTTCTCCTTAAGCTGACACATAGTAGGTGGGGTCAGGCCCCAGGCCCCAGGTATTAGAGCTCTGCAGACGCCTCTGTTTAGAGATTCCTCACGAACATTCCCTCGATCGCTGATTCTCCAGATAGGGTGGCCGTGGTAAACAAACAGCACAATAGATCAATGGTCTTGTCTTTACATGTTTCTACTATTCACTGACTTTTAGTGACCTGTCTCAAAGCCCTGTGGACGTGCTACAGTCAGAGATAGAGGTTTCTTGCTAACTTTTCCACGGCCCCTAGCTGTGAGGGTGGGCCAGGCCTTGCAGCAGGCTTTCCCCCGAGCCCTTAGCTGTATGGGTCTGGTCTGGAGCAGGCAGCAGATGTCCCTTTAGAAGCAACAGGTGTGTGGGGGGTGACGCATGACAAGGGTGGGGCGGCGAGTCAAAGCAATCAATGACTTTGTTCATGTAACTCAAACCTACCGAGCCTTTAATTTGCTAATGAGACAGACGAGATGAGGCTCCTTTCTCCCTCAGTCTGTTGTCCAGATTCCGATCTACTTCACAAACTGATGCAGTTCTTTGACAGAGAGGAGGTGCCCCTCCCCCCCCCCCCCGCTTTGAATTGTTGCTAGCTGCAGGGTGACAGGAATTCATCACCACCTGTTCACACACACATCTGCCTCCCACCTTTTGTTTAAGTCACGTCTCGGCTTTAGTGAACAACTGAGAGCTCAAGTGGATGAATGAAGAAATGAATGAATGAATGAATGAATGAATGGATGAAAGAATTACTTCATGAAATAATGAATGAATTAAAGAATGAATGAATGCATGCATGCATGCATGAATAAATAGAATATCAGAATATATATATATACCAGAATCAGAATAATTATTATTGCCAAGTATATTCGCACATACAGGAAAGTGGGTTAGAGACATGAGACGTGATTGATGTGGGTATTGAAATATGTATCAGTGTGTAGGCAAGAGCTGTAGACCTAATGTGGATGAATCATCCTGAGTCATCCAGCCCGCCTGCCGAGTCAACAGGCGACACATGGGGTCTGCGTGATCCGGTGGAGCAGGACTGAGTGACCTCGCGACACTGTTGACAACATTAACTGTGTCAGCCACCATGCCAGGCAGAGACGAGGAGGTGGAGGTGTTAGAACGTGACACATCTCCTGATTGAGTACCGGTATGTTAAATGTGTTATGGCGCAATTACACAATAACATCATTTCATAGGCTAGAGTGAGTGAGGGATTGTAGTCTTTTATGCGAGGTTGATCTGTTTACGGGCATACACGCGGCGACAATGTAAGGATAATCCACGCTGTGATAACTAGTGTCATCTAGCAAAGCTCTGCACCAAAATGGAGGTCAGGGGGGAGGCTGGTGGGGGGTAGAAATCGGATCATACAATGAAAGCAATCTCATTGTGATGCCTGGAACGGACGGCCTCCGGTTTCCGCCTCCGCCAGCCTCCCCCGATGGTGGTATCAACTCAGCGTCAAAGGAATTAAAGTGAATTAAGCTATAAGCTGCAACACATCTGAAGCAAAGAGAACAGAAGAAAATAACATTATTCTGTTATGGCAGAATACCGTACAGGCATAGCAATTACTGGATATAAAAGGGAAAATGTCTGTATCAAAAATGTACTATTTTAGCTCAGCTGTACAAAAATATGTTGGGGTTTTTTTAAATTATTTTTTTATTTCACCCTCATTTTAGCAGGCGTCACCGGAGACATATTCTCATTTGCAGCAGTGGCATGGTGGAACAGTTATATGGCAGAGCTGAGGGCCCAAACGAGCCAGTTGGAAGCAGGGGGTGATTATGTTGCTGTGTAGGCTGTTTGGCTTTAGATAACACTCTCAACTAACCAGCCTATTACAGCTAATAGAGGCACGCCTGGTCAACAAAGGGCAGACTGATCCAAGCAGGAAAGGAAAAAAAAATGGATATAAACCCGGAAAAAGGAGGAAAGCAGGAATAAATGCAAGATATAAACTGGGGAGGAAAAAGGAGGAAGGGATTCTGCTGAGTCATGTTGGTTTCTTTCGTCTCGTCTTGTGTGTGCTCCCCAGCCACAGTGGGTCACAGCTATCCTCTGGGACGCGCCCTCTGTGTGCGTTCTGTGTTACGACCAAATAAAATCAATCCGTCGATCAATAAATCATTCCATCAACGTCACTTGGAGTTTCTATTAATGATCATCAGGGTGTACAATCCAATAGGGCATGATGAGTGATGGGCTACACGTCTGACACCCTGCAAGACTGTCTGACAGCCTGCTAGCCTGCCTGTGTCTGTGCTGGCTGCATACAGCATGGCCGTCCACTAGCTACTGCAGACATGGAGCAGGCTCTGTACTACAGAGATAGAGCAGACTCTAGCCTCTGTGACTCTGTGTGCCTTTTCGAACAACATTGTTTTATTCTATTCGGCTATTCCTTATGAGCGTCCCTCTATTCCCTTTCTTCCATGGTCCCCCCCCCCCCCCTCCCCTCTGTGTTTTGTGGCCCATTTCCATTTCCATGGATTTGAGATGAAATATTAATCAGGAGGATGGGTGCTTCATCCATACGTCCCGTGGTGGCAATCTAAGTGACTGGGTTAATTGTCTTTGATGCGGAAAACACACTATCTCTTTCTCACATGAATGCACGCACACAGACACAGAGACACAGACACAGACACACAAACACACACTTATGTCCCCATGCCCCATGCACACACACACACACACACACACACACACACACACACACACACACACACACACACAAGGTTTAATGTGTGTATATGGTTTACACATGTGTAGGTGAATCTTGTCGGCTGAGCGTTCAGAGAACACTGAATATTTGCCATTAAATAACTCATCACGTCGGTGCCTCTTACGAACACATTCTTAAACCACGTTCCCCTAGGGGAATTTGGCATGGTATTGGAATAGCTTTTTAATGCAATACATTCTCTGAGGCATAATAGATTTATTAGAACGGAAACGCCATTGTTTTTCTAAGCCATTCATAAGTACCTGGACCAAAAAAATAAATAAAAAAACAGCAAATAGGATTTGAAGCCCCGCAAACTGGGGGGTTGGTGCTGTCACTTTTTATTAGACACACTCAAACAGATTGCCCCCGACGCTCTGGGCGTCACGCGGAATGGAGCTGTATCCTTCGTTGCTCTCTGTGGCCCTTTTCACTGTTTGGCATAATACCTTCCTGTGTTCTTTCTCATTCACACTTCCTCCTTTCATGTAAATCTGAACATTGAAACACTGAAAATCCCTTAAAACCACCTGAGGATATGAGAGAATCGAACGAGTGATTGTGAGCCTGTGTGTGTAGATTGTATCGTCTGTGGAATGAGGCAACGTTACAGCAACCTTAACGTTATCTGACATCAATATGACATATTGCGGCGGATGATTGAATTTTGGTTGCATATTTTCCTATGCATATTTCATGTCAATTATGTATGGTTCACGTCACATTAAACAAGGCCTAAAGATAATTATTCAGGGTACAGAAGAGAAGACACCCTAACAAGGTAACTTCAATCATAGGGTAGTCGATGGAGGCTGGTGGAGGTAGAAATCGGAGGACGGGCTCATTGTAATGCATGGATGTAATTAGTCATGGTAAGGAATGGAATGCATTACAATGAGCCCGTCCTCCGATTTCCACCTCCACGAGCCTCCCCCTTCCAGACTGCACACTGGGTTTGGTAAACACAGGGATGGAAACTGGTGATGGCCCAAAAAGGTGACACAAAATGTTTTGGCCTGAAAACAAAGAACATTTATGAAAATTGTTTACCTATTTTGAGGTAAAAACGGCTAAAACGGCTAAAAGGCGACAAGTTTGCACCCCTGAAACAGCCATGTGGTCCAGCCAGGTCAGTGCATAGTATTGACTGATGATGAGTGTTCAAGTCATTTAAGTGGATTTGATTTTCCTGATTCTGTTTTATAACTTGTAATGTTTTGCTAATGCCAAAGACACATTTCCATCCTTGGATAGACTTCAAGTTGTCCTGTTATTTTCTATTCTATTCTGTTCCAGAATTCTGTAGGCCTATGCATTTTTTGGGGGGCAGCGTGATTGTGTGCTATTCATTGTATATAAACTCACTGCTTTATTTCACCACTTGATCTATCAACACTTGCACCTCCCCTCTGTGTTTTGTGGCCCATTTCCATGGATTTGAGATGAAATATTAATCAGGAGGATGGGTTCTTCATCCATACGTCCCGTGGTGGCAATCTAAGTGACTGGGTTAATTGTCTTTGATGCGGAAAACACACTATCTCTTTGGTCCAGCCAGGTCAATGCATACTAGTATTGACCGATGATGAGTGTTCAAGTCATTTAAGTGCATTTGAAAACAGGTGGAGGTGAATGCATGTTGGGTTAGTCATGTTTGCATGGTGTTGTTGTATTTGCTTTTGCAGCATGCAGTAGGCGAAATGCTTTTTCTGATATGTTTTTTAACTTGTAATGTTTTGCTAATGCCAAATACACATTTCCATCCTTGGATAGACTTCAAGTTGTCCTGTTATTTTCTATTCTATTCTGTTCCAGAATTCTGTATGCATGCATTTTTTTGTTTGGCAGCCTGATTGTGTGCTATTCATTGTATAAACTCACTGCTTTATTTCACCACTTGATCTATCAACACTTCGTGAGCTTAGAATTATAAGGTTCTATCTCCGTTTAGGGTAGTTCAGAGATATTGAGCGTCAACGTTTTTACTTTCCATTATGTTTTGTGAGATGGAACCTTTGTATTTTATGAATTACTAACTCAGAAATGTCAACATTTAAAAAAATAACACCACACAGGCATCAATAAACACCTAATGGATCAGATTATGTAAAAAAACTCAATTTTGACAAAAATGGAGATAGAACCTTATAATTCTAACGTCACGACTTGGTGAAAATAAGGTGGAGATTGAATGAGACAATTTGGGAATTTGGGAGGGAGGAGTAATTCAGACACTGCGGCCCTCCCTCTCCTTGGTTGGTGTAGGGGGGAATGTATTCCTCTAGGGCAGATTTTCTCTCTCCAACTGCGCCTTGAGACGTTGGTTGCAGGCAGTGTGGATCTCGGTCGCGATCAGGGGTGTAGCCTATTTCTGAGCACTCCCTGTCCCGAATCGGTAGCTGGACCGGACCGTTAGAGAGAGAGGCGTTTAATGTCTGTGAATCTACCGACTCAAACCCGTCATGTGATTGCCCTTGGCTTTTTCTATCCTTCGATTTTCTTTTTCTTTTCTTTTTTTTAGGGGTTAACTAAAGAGAGAGAGAGATCGGGGGAGAGAGAGAGAGAGAGATCGAGATCGAGAGAGAGAGAGACAGAGAGAGAGAGAGACAGAGAGAGAGAGACAGAGAGAGAGAGACAGAGAGAGAGAGAGAGAGAGAGAGAGAGAGAGAGAGAGAGATCCAAAATAGGTCTCGCAATCAAACACCGTTCGTTTTGGCACTGTGTTTCCAAAGGGTGGCGGAGGCAATCGGTGCCTTTCGAGAGAGAGGGGGGGACTGTCGCTTTAACTTTCAACATCTATCAGCCCACCGGACCACGGAGAGAGAGAGAGAGGGGGGCTGGCACCGTTACTTACTCCCTGTGACTGTGTCTCCAGAACCGGATCGGACCGATCGCTTATTCTAACGGGGAAAACCAGGGTTGCCGATTTTCCAATTTTCCATTTTCCGCACCCAAGAAGAGGATCGGAAGGAATATAACCCTTATTTCTGCGGCTAAAACGGTCAGTCTCTCTTATGCATATCGCCGACCCTCTTTTTCTATCTATGTGCGTAAAAAATAAATCACTGTTCGTGTCTATGTGGCGTGAAATATTGTCTGGGATCCACTAGTCGAGTCTAACCGCTTTCTGTCAGTGAAAGTGCTCCATTTCTGGGCTAGGAGGCACCAAATATGATCACTGTCCGTGAGCTTAGAATGATAAAGGTTCTATCTCCGTTTAGAATGATACGGTTCTATCTCCGTTTAGAATGAGAAGGTTCTATCTCCGTTTAGAATGAGAAGGTTCTATCTCCGTTTAGAATGAGAAGGTTCTATCTCCGTTTAGAATGAGAAGGTTCTATCTCCGTTTAGAATGAGAAGGTTCTATCTCCGTTTAGAATGAGAAGGTTCTATCTCCGTTTAGAATGAGAAGGTTCTATCTCCGTTTAGGGTAGTTCAGAGATATTGAGCGTCAAAGTGTTTACATTCCATTATGTTCTGTGAGATGGAACCTTTGTATTTTATGAATTACTAACTCAAAAATGTCAACATTTTTAAAATAACACCACACAGGCATTAATAAACACCTAATGGATCAGACTATGTAAAAAACTCAATTTTGACCAAAATGGAGATAGAACCGTATACTTCTAACGTCACGTGTTTCTTTTGGTACCAATCTATTGCCTAGAACAGGTGAATTCAATTCAGTGAATTCAGATCGGGTAAGTGTGTGTCTGTTATAGCGACAGAAAGCAGGCTTAGTGGAATAAGGAGATATTGTTATAAGTTGTTCCAGCACCGTATAACAGAGAGATCCAGCAGGTCTGGTACTTCCACCGTGTCAGACCCCCTCTGTAAGACCCCCTCTGCCCGCCTGGACAGCTGCTGCCCCCGGTCAAGTCTCTGGACACCCCGGGGCTGTCAAACAGGTGCATTTGGGTTGGGGGGAGATATGGGGCCATGGGGGTGTCAGTTTGGAGAGAATCAAGTCTAGATCATTGGTTAACTTCGTTTTTCATGCATAACGTTAATAACAGCAATTTGTGACGTCAGAATGATAAGGTTCTATCTCCATTTTTGTCAAAATTGAGTTTTTTTACATAATCTGATCCATTAGGTGTTTATTAATGCCTGTGTGGTGTTATTTTTAAAATGTTGACATTTTTGAGTTAGTAATTCATAAAATACAAAGGTTCCATCTCACAGAACATAATGGAATGTCAAAACTTTGACGCTCAATATCTCTCAACTACCCTAAATGGAGATAAAACCGTATCATTCTAAATGGAGATAGAACCTTATCATTCTAAGCTCACGATTTGTCTTTTTAAGGTAGGTAGCTGTGTGCGATTGAATACTCAGTGAGTGTAATAATGTTCCCTTGGCCTCCTAGTGAACACTGTTGGTGGTTTTAAGAAGGAGTATTTCTAAAGACAGTTGTTCCTCTGTTGTTTTCCAGCTCGTAAAGTCAGCTGTTTGATCGTCTAAATGGGCTAGTTTGGGTTAGATTTCGCGAATTACTTGCGTTTGATTTAACCATGTTATATATAGGCTACGTTTGATTTGATGTCATTTGGATATCATTCAATCCATATCCTGTTTCTTTCCCTCGGTTGACCTAAGGTGATAAGTGATGTTATTATTATCAGCCTCTGTCCCTCTTATGCTACATTATAGATGCTGTTATGACATAACTAACATCGCCCGGGTAATAAGAAGATAATTATAGGCTTTGATGATTTGATGTGATTCGATGTGCTCTGGTTGGCTTGTGTGTGGGTGTGTGTGTGTGTGTGTGTGTGTGTGTGTGTGTGTGTGCACATGTGCTGTGGAACTGTAGGGGGTCTGACTGGGATACAATGAACGCATAGAACGTGTGAGAGACGGATGGATCGGGATCGCGACATATCGCGACATATCGCGATATTATCACCTCTCTCCCGTTATGCCGCAACGATACCGCTCGTCAGTCCGTCACTGTGTGTGTGTGTGTGTATTTATTTATTTATTTGACCTTTATTTAACCAGATAAAAATCAGTTGAGAACAAATTCTCATTTTCAACGTGTGTGTGTGTGTGTGTGTGTGTGTGCGCGTGCGTGCGTGTGTGTGTGTGTGTGCGTGTGCATGTGCGCGTGTGTGTGTGTGTGTGTGTGTGTGTGTGTGTGTGTGTGTGTGTGTGTGTGTGTGTGTGTGTGTGTGTGTGTGTGTGTGGTCGAGTTAAAGACACACAGCTCCAGTGAGAGAAGCTGGTGTGATGGAAACTGCTGGGGGTGTTTTTTTGTTTTTTGTATTTGTCTCACGTCCCGTTTCTCCATGGAGACATCTGAAACCTTCAAGTTGGGCGACAAACCCTGAACACATACATGGAAGGTGATTCATTGGTGGCTCCACTCCGCTCAGAAATGTCCCTATTTGAAATCAGTTGTTTTTTTTCCCTTATTTAAACTTCTGCTCTAGACTTTGGTCATGATGACACACATTTTAACAGCTCTGTTGAAATATGGTTCTAGTCTTTGCCCCAGCTATTTAGGACGTCTTGTTTTGAGGACAGCAGAAGGCCGGCTCGCCCTATAACCCTCTTTCATCTTTTTTTCCCACGTCTTTTCTTCTTCAGTCTAATAATAAGCAGAGATGATAATACCATTCACACGAGTGACTAGGACTGATTCAGACACTTATCTCTCCATTAACATCAGTGAACCTGTGCAACGTGTTTAGGTCAAGTGTCCTACAATATGACAGACCACTGCAGGTGTGTGTGTGTGTGTGTGTGTGTGTGTGAGAGAGGGGGGGTGTAGGTGGTAATCTAGCCGCCGTGGTGTTATTAATGGACGGGGTCCTCTGTGCACAAGCGAGGCTCTGTTCACCTACCCTAGCTTGTTTATCTTCCTGTTAGCAGGAGCGGGCCGTGCGGAGTAGGGAGAGAGAGAGAGAGAGACGCTGTCTGCAGCAGCGCCACAGCCTACTGTGTAACAGTTCACACCCCAGTTGCTGCCTAACCTAGATTTCTGCTGTACTATAATGGCTTGTAAATAACCTGGGGTTGTCTTCGCGAAGACGAGGAGGAGGAGGAGATGATGGAGGGAGGGGGGGGAGCTGCTCAACCATGGCCTGTAATGCAACGATCAGTGCAGCAGTGAAGCAGACGAAACAAAGGTGTAGAGAGCCTCACAATGCAGGCTCATCAGGGGGCTCTGGAGAGAGGCTGTGTTGCTGTGTTGCTCTCTCAGTTCCCACCGGAGCTGTCCTCTTATGCTGATGAAGAGCAGCTCTATCTATTGAACCTGTTTTTTGTACTGACTGAAACGGTCGGTGCATCGGTCGGTTTATTTTCTGATGTTGGAGAAAGAAATAAAAGAGAGCCTCACACAAACAAACAAGCCTTGTCTGTTGGAGTATTAGAAGTAGGGATGAGGAGATTTTAAACCCTCCAGAGACCTCTCTATCTCTCTCTCTCTCTCTCTCTCTCTCTCCCTCTTTCTCCCTCTTTCCGACTGACCAGAATAGAAGGTTAGGTAGTGTAAAGCTATTTTCTGTTTTTGACTCTTGACTTAAAATTTTCATGGTGTTATTCTAGAACGCCTGGAGTACAAGGCCCTCATAGGAGGTAAGAGGTAGGCTATTAGTTGAAGCACCACGGTGCTGTCGATGGATGTTATTGTGGTTTGAGGCTACAAACGCCTCATCGGTTATGCTTTATGACTCATGATGATAACTCTATCGTTGCTTAAAGCCCCCGTCTGATAGCACCGTGCTATCTGGAGACAACACCTATATTATTATTATTATTATTATTGTTTTTATGACTTGATTTGTTTAAAATTGGTCTATTAGCTTATCGTTATTCATTCCATTCCTGTCGAGACCTGCTCTGCCCAAGGCGCTTCGTACGTATGGATGTAATGGAATAACAAATAAACTTGAAACTTGAAACTAGCATCATCATCAAGTATATCTGGTCTAGTCCTATTCTTAGTGGGGAACTGTGTTCAGCCTGTGATCTCCACAGCATTGCTGGCGGGGGTAGAAGTGGTCTTTGACGGGTTCGCAAATTGTAGAGTTTTCTCTCCTGAAGTAGAAGAGTGTTCTGAAGGAATCTGTCTTGGGGGGAGTGGGGGGGGGCGGCACACACACACACACACACACACACACACACACACACACACACACACACACACACACAGACTCCCTTGTGAATGTGTTTTGGTTCCTAATGTCAGTGAAGGTAGGCCGTAAAGTGAACGGGTAGTCATTCTTAATTGTTGATGTCTGTTTTTCCGTCCCATCGGAGGCCTACCTTGGACCGGGTGTGTTTCCTGTTGTGAAGCAGTGCAGGCGGAATGGCATGCAGGGAGCGGCCCGTGATTAGTTCTGCTACATTAGCCCCTGCTCACTGGACTCTGATATTAGCCCTCGCGCTTTGGGTTGTTAGCCTTTTAGACATGGACCACGGCCGCGGAGGAATCAGCCTGGCCACACCGCCGTACCCACATCACTGCCCACATCACTACCCACATCACTACCCATGCCACTGTACCCACATCAGTACCCACATCACTACCCACGCCACTGTACCCACATCACTACCCATGACACTACCCACATCACTACCCATGACACTGTACCCACATCACTACCCACGCCACTGTACCCACATCACTACCCATGACACTGTACCCACATCACTACCCACATCACTACCCACACCGCTGTACCCACATCACTACCCACATCACTACCCACAACACTACCCATGACACTGTACCCACATCACTACCCACACCACTGTACCCACACCACTGTACCCACAACACTACCCACATCACTACCCACGCCACTGTACCCACATCACTACCCATGACACTACCCACATCACTACCCATGACACTACCCACATCACTACCCACACCACTGTACCCACATCACTGCCCACACAACTACCCACATCACTACCCACATCACTACCCACATCACTACCCACGACACTGTACCCACATCAGTACCCACGACACTGTACCCACATCAGTACCCACGACACTGTCCGAGGAGACGAAATATCCAAGGACTGAACGGATGGTGACAGCGAAGTTGTATTTGATGGTGACTGCGAAGTTGTGTTTGATGGTGACAGAGAGATGGTGTATTTGATGGTGACAGAGAGATGGTGTGTTTGATGGTGACAGAGAGATGGTGTGTTTGATGGTGACAGAGAGATGGTGTGTTTGTTGGTGACAGAACGATGGTGTTTTGATGGTGACAGAACGATGGTGCGTTTGCAAGCCCGTCTTCCATCTGGTCCGTGTTGTCTGTGTCAACACAGGGTGAGGGGTGGAGGGCAGAGGGGAGTGGGGGTGATGCTGGGGGACACAGACATGTCACTTCTCACAGTTAAACACCACTGTCTGTTCTCACACTGGCCAGTGTGTGTGTGTGTGTGTGTGTGTGTATGTGTGTGTGCGTGTGTGTGAATAGGAACAGTGTTCCTGGTGTGACAGTCCTTGAAGTACTCACCCATCTATCTACACTCGGTACACACACACACATGCCAGGGCACACACACACACACACACAAGAACACACACACATGCGCAAGTACACTATACGCACACACACACATGCAAAAACAAACACGCACACATACACACACATGCAAAAACAAACATACACACGCTCACTCACACCCAGAGCTACACACATGCAAGAACACACACATCACACACACACACACAGACAAACACACACACACTCCCTCTCTCTCTCTCTCTCTCTCTCTCTCTCTCTCTCTCTCTCTCTCTCTCTCTCTCTCTCTCTCTCTCTCTCTCTCTCTCTATCTTTCTCTCAGTCCTTTAAGGTAAAGGCTTTTCTCTTACGTGTGTTCCAAGGCTGGAATGTTGACACAGCAGGCGGCGTCAAGCCTGAGGTAGAAGGTCTGCTGATGATAAGGCTGAGCAGCTCTGTGTTTATGTTAAACACCCTTCTCCTCTACTCGTCGACACACATTCCTGACTCCACTTCAATAATGGTACCCTATAGTCGGCAGGGGAGGCTGGCGGAGGTAGAAATGAGGCTGGTGGAGGACGGGCTCTTTCATTGTAATGCGAGGGATGGAACGAGGAACGTGTGTTTGATACCATTCCTCGTTCCGTTCAGTGCATAATGAGCCTGTCCTCTGATTCCTACCTCCACCAGCCTCCACTGGCGATGAGTCACGATGAGTCACTTTACCGACATTGCTGTCGCTGCATCGCTGTTTAGGTGAAGGTCTGGCTCGTGGTGGCGTTGGAGAGGAAGGGACAGTGGCTGAGAGGGGACATGGTAGAATGGTCTTGATTGGTTGTTCTGTGGAGGAGAAAGATGGTAAGTGGGGAGGAGCCAGGGTAATACCAAGGCCAGGGAAGGACAGGGGCAGGAGCAGGGCAATACCAGAGGCAGGGGCAATGCCAGGGGCAGGAAAGGGCAATACCAGGGCCAGGGGGCAAAGCAAGGCCACCGTACATCAGAAGGACACAGGACGTTGATGACTTCCTGAACTCGGTGACTCTCTGACAGGCTTCCCTTCCGCATCGCCCTGACGGAGGCCCGTCAGTCACATGACAATGATAACGAGGTGGCCTACGCCTCTGTGTGGGTACATGCATACTGAACGCTCTAGTCTGAGATGATGTTTTTCTTGTTGTGTTAAATTGAATCCCTGTTACTGTCTAAGATCAAAGGATCACAGTAAGATCAAACTGTTTTTTCTTTTCAGTTGGAGATATGCTATTGTTTACACTGTTTTAAGGAAAGGAAGCAGTTTACAACCTTCCTCTAAATGTAGGCTATGCTTTCTCATATATGAGTATATTAACCTAGGATAGAGAGAAATGCAGCCTAGCCTAGCTTAGCATAGCATACTCCAACACCTGCCTTAAGATGGATAGAAACACAGCCTAGCATAGCCTAGCTTAGCATAGCATACTCCAATATCCACCCTAAGATAGAAACACACAGCCTAGCATTTTGTTATTTTGTCTTGCAATCAAGCACTTCAACCGTGTGTATCTATTGGATTCCCCCAAAAACATTGCATCACCAGGGGGGGGGGGGGGGAGATGTAGGATTTCAGGCGGGGGGCTTGGCGGAGGGGGGCATCCCTTATTTCTCCACATAGAAGGTGGCAACCCCTATCCCTAAAGACAGTGACTCTAACACGTCAACACGTTAGACATGCAGAAAAGCACTCTTCCACAGATCTGCCTCTGATTGATGGCTGTTTTCTGTCAGTCGACTTCGTTCCAGATGGAGTCTGGTGTCTGGAGAGGAGTGATGGGAACCAGAGCTCTCCTCGTCGTCCCTGGGTCTCTGGAGATTATCAGATGCATCTTAACATCTTTGCTACAGTCTGGTCGCACAAGTGGTGTCGCCCCGCTCTTTTACACAACTGCATCAGAAGTTGTTGATTTACAGTTCAAACAGTGCAACGCTCTTCTTCTTACTTAATTGACGCAATTTATTATCGTAGAAATACACACTTCTTCCTAGAAGCCATAGTCTTGAAGTTAAAAGTTATTGTTTTTTCGAACCTTGAAAGAAGACAGCTTTGTATAAGCTTGCGGTGACCGACTTCTTTTTTTCTCTCTGAATGTTAAGTGAAATATTAGGGACTGTGTGTTTGTTGTTCTCGAAATGGAAACTGCAGTTGGTTTTTCTGAAGAGAGTGGGCGTTTCTTTGATGTGCTGTAATTTAACCATAAGCCTATAGCCTCTGTTTTCAAGCCATGTTCCTGCTCTTTTGAAATGCATGTCCAATGCTTCTTCTCTTTCTGTCCGCTTCAGTAAAGCCTGCTGTTGGCCTGCGAACGGCCGTGTTTGTACAGCGTTAAGGCCTGCTTGCCTACCAGAGTCCACAGAGAACACTGAGGCGATCGTTCTCTGGATGGCTTACATGCGCTGAACTACCATTGTCATCCCCCTGCCCTGAAGAAACGTGGCAAGCCGCTTTCTCCCCTGCTCCTGCAGATTAGCACTCTCTCTCTCGCTCTCCTCTCCTCTTCTCTTCTCTTCTCCCTCCTCCTCCTCCCCCCTCTGCCTTCGTTCCTGGCACACAAGAAGAACTCCCCTCGGCTCCCCCTCCCCTTCCCTCCCTTCTCTCTCTCAGATCACTTGTCTTCAATGTGAGGTAGTCTGGCTGGAGCGTTCAGCAGCAGTAACAACATCTGGCTAGCGAGCTAACTAGCCTAGCATCCTCTGATTCACAGAGGCTCTGACAGGTTTCTTAATCAACAACACAACCCTTTCCTCCCGAACTGGAACCCAAACCGGACCCTGTGTCCAAAACCAAAAACAGTAGTCTGTGTCAGTTTGGGGTGATCCAACAGCATTGTTACCGGCTGGAAACTTCCTACTGTTAACAGTGGCAGTTCGCCACGTTTTTTAGTAGAGAGCCATTTCCTAACTCGGACACCGTTTTTTTTTTGTCAAGGACAAACGAAACATTTTGCGGTGCTTCTGCTCTCCTGAGATATGGAACTGTAGTCCATTTTAGCCGTTTTATTATCTATATCTATATATTTTATTTTTTTAATCTTTGTTGACTCGCAGTGTTATCACGAAAATAAATAAGGAATGAACTTCTCCCTCTGTGTTGTTGCCTCTGCTGTGACCTTGTAGGATCTATTCCTGTTCAGATATGTGAGAGCGAAAGGGGTGGAGGTGGGGGGGGGGGGGTGGGGGGGGTTGGTGAGGTGCGGGGGAGGCGGGCCGGGATGCCTGGGCAGGGTGTGTATTTATAGAGCAGTGCCGGGCTCCTGATAAGAAAGTGAGATGAGGATTTCGGGACATGGTGGGGCTTGGGGGGGGACGGTGTGGTGTATGCCGGGGTGTTTAGGTGTGTCTGTGTACCCGGTACT
>NC_137685.1:8690821-8700821 GCF_963989245.1 Nansenia antarctica | reverse complement strand
GTGGGCGTACCATAGCGGTAACACGATCCAGCCAGCGCCCCCCCCCCCCCCCCCACCCCTGAGGTCCCTGGGGTTACCAAACCCGCCTGAGTCAGGCGTAGAGAGGGGGAAGCTTCCCATTGTGCCTGTTTCAACCCGAGGGTCAAAATTGGACCGCCGCACCCAAATCTCGAGTATCTGCCTGTGTTTTTGTGTCGCCTGTGTCATGTTTGCGCTCCAGAGGGATGCTGGGACCTGCGTGTTGACAGAGGCCGGCTACAGCTCTGATATCAGCATTCTGATTGGGCGAAATGACCGGCGGATACCTCCCCCCCCCCCCCCCCATCCCAGGGGAACTGTTTTTCTTACCGATGCTGCGTTTGTGTTATTTATTGTCTCCTCGGCGTTCCGACACCCTCTGTGTTCCACTCTCCTTCATCCCATCCCTCATCCCATCCCTCATCCCATCCCTCATCAGGACACGGACCCGTTCAGGTGTTTCACTACGGATGGTTACATCTGTTGTGGTGTGATTTACTCTGCCTTATGTGCACACGTATGCTGGTCGGAGGCTGCTCTGGTAGTGGGATGCAGGGGAGGCTGGTAGGGGTAGAAATTGGAGGACAGTACCTCATGTAGGCCTAATGCATGGAATGGAATGAGGAACGGTTTCAAGACATGCGTTCGATAGCAAGCCTCATTCCACTGTAATGCTAAGTTGGTGTCGTTTAGGTTCCCAATTCTGGTATTGTACAATACTAGTTAGTACAATGTTGTCACTACGTTAATTACAGTGTTACTACAAGGTGTGCAGGATCTCCGCCAAACGGGTATCTGCCTTTTAGACAAGGCTAATCTGCTTTGGTCTTGTAGTGGTAATACTGTGTTGTTGGTACTAACACTAATTACAGCATTACTACACAGGAGGAAGGATAACATCATGTTCGTTGTGTCCTGTAGAGGGGATCTAATCTGCTCTGGAGCCTGTCCGTGTGAGGTATCAGTCTCTGAGTCTCTGGTTGTCTGTGGTATATATCATTCTCTCTGGTGGTGTCTGAGAGTCCGGTCTCTCTGAGGAGTCTCTGGCTGTCTGTACTACTAGGTCGTCCTCGGACGAGCCCTCCATCGGCGCTTCCGGTCATCCCGATCTTCCGTACGTCTGGCTAGCTCGCCCGGTCCTTTCCGCTCATGCGTCTTTCTTGAGTACGTCCACGTATGTGGTATCAGTCTCTCTCTGGCTGTGTCTGAGAGTCAGTCTCTCGGAGTCTCTTGTCGCCCTGTGGTATCAGTGTCTCTGGCTGTGTCTGAGAGTCAGTCTCTGAGGTGGTTTCTGAGTGTCGCCAGCCTGACTCTGTCCCAGGCCCGCTATAGCAGAGAATGTGACCGTTATAGAATGTCTCTTCTCCTCTCTCTCCTCTCTTGTCTCTCCTCTTTCTCGCCCTGCCCTGCCGTTCCTAGAGCCATTTATAGCTCAGATCAGCTGTGAGCTAGGGCAGGGGGGAAGGCAGGGGGGGCGGGGCGGGGGATGGGGGATTTAGAAGGGCAACCGTGCTCTGACAGACCAACCCTGACGGGAGACGAGGAGGACCGAGGGTTCCCATTGGCTGCCGGAGGAATTCCAGGCTCTGCGGATATCCGTCCGTCTGCGTGCTCGGACGACCGTGGCGGTATCGTCCGGCGATGTCACCCAGTCGTTAAACGACACCTCATCCAGGACCGGGATACCACCCAGCACGGATGGCTGGCTCGCCAAATTAGGCCGGTGGTGTCATGTGATGTGTCCCCTGACCCTCTGCCCTATCTGGGGGCCTTCTGAGGGGAGAGTAGACACTCCCTACATAGACTAAGGCAGAGAACCCGGTCAACAGTGACCCTGGTCTAAATGGGAATGTTCGCTAGCTCGCTGCTCCTGATGATATCTGGCTAAATGCGGATACATCTGGATTAGGTTCGGCGATTCATTGAAAGCCAGACTCGATATCATGTTCATTTTAATAACTCTCGAATCGAGGCGATATCTTCACAGGGGTTTAGCCCTGCGGCGGTGGCGGCGGCTAAATCAAAGCTTTTCAGAAACAATTTGTCACCTTTTTTTATTTTACCTCAGATGTCCCCTTCCCCTTCCTGTCAGTCTGAGACGACTCTTAAATTCAGGGACAGTTGGTTCCGTGACAGGCCTGTAAGTTCCAGCAGCCTCTGCCTAGTTTCAGCCGGAGTTGGAAGGAAGAAATACTGCATGACATCATCACCACCCAGCGTAGGCCTGGTCCTCTTTAACATGACATCGTCGAGGGAGCGGAGGATGTTTATTTATAAAGATGGCCTCAGAACTCCACGGTTCAACTGGGGGAAGTTGTCAGTCTGTTTATATCCAGAACCGCCAAGAAGATGATGCCTGAGTCAGGCGTTCGGGGGATTTGAGGGGGTGGATATTCCGCTTTTCTAGCGTCACAGACTACCTACTGTATAGAAATACCAAATAAAGACGGAGGAAGATAAAACAAACAAACACTCAAAAAACGTTTTGTTTAGTTTTTTACACCGTCATAATGATGTCTATAGATGTGTAGTGTTCCACCGGTTTACTCTCTTCGTGCAGGGTAAACAGTTATTTACTTTATTAAGGGTGATTGCCACTTTATTTCTCTTCTTGCTGCAATGTCGAGGAACTGAAGCCTAAGGATTTGACTCTCTTATACTTGTGTAACGGGATGTAGCCTAACAATAAACTTGAAACTTGAAACTTGAACTTTAGGGGCTAGTTTAATGCAGGGGAGGCAGACATCGGAGGACAGGCTCATTGTGATGCGTGGGATGGAACGAGGAGACGTATCAAGCGCTGGATAAAGTCTAGTTCTACACTGTGGGCTGAATGTCAGGTGGCTTAGTTTGTTGTCTGACAACCCCACCTAGTTTGTAGCAGCTAGCAGCTCAATCCACCCTATGAACACGAAAGCTCAAGTGAATCTTATAGGCCTACCCTTAGCACAGAGTTTGTTTTGGGAGGGAGGAGCAGTGTGTGAATTACCCAGAGGAAGCAACGGCTAGAGCAGTTTAAAATAGAAATACATTTTATTTCATGAATACTCTTTAAAAATAATCTCATTGTAAAATTGTCCAAATCCTCAGCGTTGTCCTCCATCACGTCCGGTCCGCGCCTGGGTGCGGGAGCGTACGTCGGCATCACCCCTGGCTCCGCCGGTCCGCTTTTCCCGCTCCCGCTCATGGTCTCCCGCCGCGACTGCCAAAACGAGAGAGAACAAAAACTGACCAGTGCAAAGTTCATGTAACAACCATAGCAGCCAGCAACCCACACGCACACATCCAAAGACAGACATCCATACCACATACAACACATCAGAACATCTCAGCAGCCCACTCCACGACAGCAGTGAGTCCCAAGCAGAGTGTTGAAAGTCTCTAGTCTCTAAGGGTTGAAGGAGCACAGCTGTCAACGATAATCAAATCATAACAAGAACACGCTAATGCAATCACAACAAAACACACGATAAAGAGATGCATCACTGTAACTAAGTAAACACGCAAAAGGTAGCAAGCTGCACACCACTGCTACATAAGAGATATGATTCACAGCAAATTAAGTCACATCTGTAACAACAACAAGTCAACAAGTCCAACCTGTAACATAAACACCATTGAACGGAGAGTGTCCATTAAGAGTGTTCAGTAGTCAATCTAGGTCCTGGAAACTAGCCAGCGTTTTAGTTTTTTTAACTAACAAACTCTAGAATGGCCATTTCTGGAGTGGAGGCAGAGAGAGGAGACTGTCCAGCCAGAAACAGTCCAGCCCGCCCAGAACCGGTTCTTGTCTGTGGTTTGGGCCTACTTGTTTTTTCTCCCAACGTTCCTGGTAGATATCAGAAGCCAGGAATTGGAAGTATTAGCGCTAACATTATTTTTAGGTTAAAAAAGATTTGACCCTTTTTTTTATTATCCATTTATTCTCCCATTTCGGTTCCGTAACAGTCAACGGTCACAACTGGAAAAGAAACCTGTTGGTATCAGCTAGATCTAGACTGTGTCCTGAACTCCTCTGGCAAGCCGTGGCGGCATGATTTGTGTTTCATAGCGTCGCCTCTCTTTGTGTTTGTCTCTCTTCTGTGGGGTGTAAAAGGTGAGCGCTGGGCTGAACACGGCTGCTACTGCTGAGAGGAATGTGTCGGAGCCTTCTGGGGGGAAGTGACTCATTGCGAAACCGTCCAATGGGCTTCGGTCTCCTTTACAACAACCCGGACAAAAGCGTCGTCATGGCGCCTGCAGAAGCCGCTTTGCCCTCTGCCAGAGAACGGTTTCAAGGCAGAGACTGTTTTTCTTTTTCACCACCTATCCCCGCACGGGCGCACACACACACACACACAGTCACACACACACACACACACACACACACACCCCCCTCCACACACACACACACACACAGTCACACACACACACTCACACACACACACACACACGCACGCACGCATGCACGCACGCACGCACGCACGCACGCACACACACACACACACACACACACACACACAGTCACACACACACACACACACACACACACACACACACACACACACACACAGGCACCTCCCTTTGGTTAAGTCTTAATCTCTGTGCAGAGGGCAGGGCTGTGCAGCGTGGTCTGGGCCCCCCTGGCCTGGTACAAAGGGCTAGTGTGGAAGCGGCTGATCTCAGGTCTGCTCTGCGGCCCTCTCCCCTGTTCTGCCTGCCTTTGATGAACACGCCCGGTTTGATGTTGGAAGCTATCGCAGAGCAGAGGTGGGGTGCGGGGGGGGCTCTTAGACGTGAGGATGGGTGGTGTCTTGTCTGACTGGCTGGGGGCTTTTTTAGCTGATTTGGACCGGGTCCTCTCCCCTGAGCGATCAAGAGGGAGGAATGTGTTGACAGCTCTCTCTCTCTCTCTCCCCTCCCCCACTCCTCCTTCTCTCTGTCTCTCTGTCTCTCTTCCCCCCTACTCTCTCTCACCCATTCCCTCTCTCTCTCCCTCCCCCGCTCTCCTCTTTCTCTCCCTCTCTCTCTCTCTCGGCCTCAGTGGGTGAATAGCTCCCCTCCTCTCCTCTCCTCTCCTCTCCCCTCCTTTCCCCTCCTCTCCTCTCCTCTCCTCTCTTCTCCTCTCTTCTCCTCTCCTCTCCTCTCCCCTCCCCTCCCCTCCCCTCCCCTCCCCTCCCCTCCCCTCCCCTCCCCTCCCCTCCTCTCCTCTCCTCTCCTCTCCTCTCCTCTCCCCTCCCCTCCCCTCCCCTCCCCTCCCCTCCCCTCCTCTCCTCTCCTCTCCTCTCCTCTCCTCTCCTCTCCTCTCCTCTCCTCTCCTCTCCTCTCCTCTCCTCTCCTCTCCCCTCCCCTCCTCTCTTCTCCTCTCCTCGGCCGGCTGAAAGGAGCTCTTTATCAAGCAGAGACAGTTCTGAACTCCTTTCACACCGGCCTCTCAATTCCATCAGGCGTATTGTTCCTTGTGAATGGTGTGGACCGGACCCTCATCTCTACTGTACCGTCTGCTGCAGGCCCAGACCTGTTACAGGCAATCTCACTGGGGTGAAGGGTCAGGTGTGTGTGTGTGTGTGTGTGGTGTGTGTAGGTGGGGGGGTGTGGGTGAGTGGGGGGGGGGGGGGGGGGTTGTGTGAGTGTGCATGTGAGTGTTAAGGTATGTCTGTGTGTGTGTGTGTGTGTGTGTGTGTGTGCACGTGTGGTGTGGTGTGTGTAGGTGGGGGTGTGTGGGTGAGTGTGTGTGTGGAGAGTCCTACCTCCGAGCGTGATAACTGAACATGACAGGGCAGCCATCTTTGATTTCTAGGTGGATGGTGGAAAGAAAAACAGCAATAAAACGTCCCGGTAACACTTTCTAAACACTCTCATTTAAAAGCCATTATAATCTGGTACGGCCCTTAATTATTTACAAACGCTTAACTAATGTTGACAGTGAGTAGGCCGACTCCCTGATCATTTATTGATGCTACACTCACCACTTTAAGAAAAGCGATTACAAAGTCCTTACCAAAGTTAGTGTTGGACACGGACATTCGGCATCGTTATTCCCACTGTTTCACTCGTGTTGTTTTCTCCCCGAAGTCTGTTCCACCGGGTTGTTGTTGTTGACGACTGTCTGGCGATTTAGCAGTTTCGGCGTTTTAAATGAATGATTTAGAGCCTTTCCTTTCCTGGTGAGTGTGTCGTGTACAGTGAGCTGAGACGGCACCAGGTATTTCAGGGAGAGCTGAGAGACTGTTTGTTTTCCTTCGTTCAGGTCTCTGGAAGTAACTCTCTCCTCCTGACTACCTCTCCTCTCACTGGGGAGGGCCGGGCCCTGAGAGGAGAGAGCGTGAGAGCCTGTTCCCCCCTCTCCCTCCCTCCCTCCGGCCCTCCCTCCCTCCCTCCCTCCCTCTCCGGTTCCCTTCCTCCTCATCCAGAGAGAGGGGGCAGAGTGTGGCCCCCAGGGGAAATCACTTGTATTGTATGAGGCTGCCCCTCTACCCTGTTTATACACCCTCTCTCCTCTCTCCTCTCTCTCTCTCTCTCTCGCTCCTCTACCACGCCTCTCCGTCCCTCCCTCTCCCCCCCCCCTCAGCTACAGAGCTGAATGACAAAGCCAGAGTTGGGCTTACCAGCTCACCCCTGACAATGGAGAAGGCAGGCATTCATCCCTGCTGCCTCTTAGAAGGCTTCTGACCCCTGACCCCTGTCTCTCCCGTGCTCACTAATCTGTCTCTCTCTCTCTCTGCTGGTTCCTAGTGGTTTGACCCCCTGGCCCCTGAATGACCATGTTCCACTGGTCTATCTCTCTCAAGCCCCTAGTGGTTTGACCCCTGAGTGACCATGTTTTACTGGTCTATCTCTCTCAAGGCCTAGTGGTTTGACCCATGACTGACCATGTTCCACTGGTCTATCTCTCTCAAGGCCTAGTGGTTTGACCCCTGACCCCTGACTGACCGTGTCCCACTGGTATGTCTCTCTCAGGGCTCTGATTGGCTCCCTGCTGGTGGCGGGGGAGGAGACGGGTGTGTGCTGCAGTAATGGGTGCTGGAATTCAAAGAGAAATATTTATGTACGGGTGGGCGGGGGAGGGGGGGGTGGTGTGGGTGTAGGGATGGGCGGGGGAGTGTGTGTGTGTGTGTGTGTGTGTATGTGTGTGTTTTGTTTATGTCTATATGTGAAAGGGTCTAACTACACATAATTAGAGGATCACACAGTCCTTGCCTTTGAACACGTCCTAAAACGTACGTTTGTTTACAAGCCATGTATCACTAACCCAGTAGCCTACGAAGCAGGACGGCAGACGATACAGTGAAACCAATTCAGAAGTGATTTATGAAGTGTTTAGTCGTCCTAAAACGGTTGTTTGTTATATCGAGTGGGCTCTTCAACACTAAAACTTTCGTAATTGTGAAATAAAACTTTTGGGTCATTTGCGCGAAATGAGGATTGCCGACTTGCGGACTCTTTCACCAGACCGCGTCACAAATGTGTATGCGTGAGTCTGTCTGTGTGTGTGTGTGTGTGTCTGTGTCTCCCCGCAGTTGAAAGTCATAGCGTGTGTGTGAGAGTGTGTGAGTGTGTGAGTGTGTGAACGTTAATCAGATTACGGTGCCACACCTGTGCTCCTGTGATACGCAGCGCGGTACGTGGCGAGGGTTTTATTGACATTGAGATTTGTGAGGAGAATTAAACTCTTTGGCTGTTTAAGTTGATGAGGCTAAATATTGAACAGTCCACAGGTTTAACACTCCCCTCTGTCCCAACCCTCATCTAATGAATTCTTATCTCCCCCCCCTCTTCCTCTCTCCCTCTTCCTCTCTCTCTCTCCCCCACTCTCTCTCTCTCTCTCTCTTTATACAGCTCTCAAAGGCGGTCTTAACAATGGGATTTCCAGCCCACTGAAGAGCGCTTCACAAAAGAACAGGAGGGGGAAAGAGGAAGAAGGCAGAAGAAAAGAAAAGGAAAGGGTAAAAGAGGAAAACTAAAAGAGGAAAAACAAAAGAGGAGGATTTTCCGAGCGAGAGAGAGAGAGAGAGCTTTGAGAAGCGGATCAGCTTTTTTCGCTGGGCTGACCCGGGGTGCATGCCCCCCTCTCCCCCTCCCTCCCCTCCTCCCCCCTGGACATCCCTCATTGTGTGAGTGAGAGAGAGAGAGAGAACGAACGAACGCAAAAGGCAAGAATGCGCAATAAACGGAGAGATTCGCGGCGGCGGTCGACGGAGATGCTGGAAACAGTGGCGACAGGAGGCGGAGCCTGCGGAGGCGTATTGGCGTCCTCTACGTGGACGTCGGCGGGCCCGGGCAGGACTGGCGTCCTGGTGACCCTGGTCCTGCTGGTGGCCGTGGCCCAGGGGAGCGGCTGGCCACGGGACTCCCAGGGCGAGGTGGCGGTGCTGGGGGGAGGAGAGGGGGGGCTGGGACAGCTGGAGGCCTCCATGCACTCCTCGGTGCTCCACGACTTCCAGGAGGCGTCGACGACCGTCATGGCGGGGCCGGGTGCGGGTGCGGCCTTCGCTCAGCCTCAGGCCTCGGCCTTCCCAGACTCCTCGGCGGTGGTGGGGAGGGTGTTCCAGATGACGGTGCCCAGGGAGAAGACGGAGGGCGGGAGCGTGGTCAAGGTGAGGCGTTTTTTTCATTTCTCCTCCCAGGCACCAGGGGGCGCTAGGCGTCAATCCAACTCACTGAGTCGTGCGTCCCTGATGTGTCACTTTGTTTCACTATACATTGAAATACAGGCCTATGCGGCAATACAGGATGATGGCTGATTTTAGGTAGGTTCAGTAACATTGAACAGTATTTAATAGTGAAACATGACAATGGGGTCAAATGCGGTATGTGCTTCACTGTGCATTGGCATATAGGCCTATGCGGGAAGCAGAAATTGGTTAGATGAGACTTTGTTTCTAGTACGTCACCCCTCCCCACTTCAACATAGGCTTGAACTCCAGAAGGTGAGATGTTTGGTCTGAGCTCGAGACAGTCAGGCTGAGACGTTTCACCGATAGGCCCTGTTTTACTGTGTTCCTGAAACATCCTGTAGGATGCTCTACGCAGGTAGCAAGACTCAGGTTCCATTCGCTCTGTACTTATGACCTGTAGTCACTGCGGCAACAGGTAGCCTGACTCAACAGAGGGACAGGGGATCAGGGGAGGCTGGCGGAGGTCGAAAAATGGATGTGTTGGATCTCCAAATTGGACCTTCACCAGCCTCCTCTGGCCCGTGACCGCAGGTCAGAGTGTGAGGTAACCACACTCTGGTCAGCTGGTAGAGCATGGAGCTAACATGGCTTAGGTTGTGGACCGTACAATTCCTAATATAATATGACACTTTCATCCAAAGCGACTTACATTGCAGTGCATACGTTTTTCAGTATATATGGTCCTATACTGAAAAATGTATGCACTGCAATGTAAGTCGCTTTGGATGAAAGTGTCATATTATATTATATGGCCTCGCCTCTCCTTCTCCTCTAAGTCCCCTCCCTCTCTGCTGGTGTAGACGCCCAAATGAGATGCTCTGCTCTCTCTCTGGGTAGGCACACACACCCACACATCATGAACACACACACACATCATGAACACACACACACACACACACACACACACACACACATCATGAACACACACACCATGAACACACACACACACACACACACACACACCATGAACACACACACACACCATGAACACACACACCATGAACACACACACACACGCAACATGAACACACACATACGCACCATGAACACACACACACACACGCACACCATAAACACGTAAATTGGAAATATATGTCTTCAAGCCGGGAAAACGTCTGGCTGATGCCTTGTGATCCATGTCAGGGTGGTTTAATAATACATAGCATGTACAGTATGCTTTAGATATTTTCTAGGACCCAAGGCTATAACCTAGCTAACTAATTTAGCTGGAGACTTGCGTTCTTGAGATCTGTAATACAAACATGAAATAACACACTCCGTTTTGTTGAAGGTTTTATGAAAATCCTTCATAACGTGGAACATAG
>NC_137685.1:8666568-8685621 GCF_963989245.1 Nansenia antarctica | reverse complement strand
GAACCAGACCGTTCTGTAGCACAGCAGAACCGTTATCAGCTGCCAAACCACCACAAGATTGGTGTGAGAGAGACAGAGAGAGTGTTTGTGTGTGTGTGTGTGTGTGCATATTTGTGTGTATATTTGCGTGTGTGTGTGTGTGTGCACGTGCGTGTGCATATTTGTGTGTGTATATTTGCGCGTGTGTGTTTGTGTGTGTGTGTATATTTGAGCGCGTGTGTGTGTGTCTGTGGGTTCGCGTGTGCATATGTCTGTTTGTAGGCTCGTGCATATGTGTGGTTGTTTTGTAAACAATTGACATTCAGCAATCACGAACTATTCAATGACAAACAGTCTTCTCTCCACACAACTATTTCAGCAGCGTGTATTTTTCCCACACAGCTCCTGCCAGCACTCAGCCAAGACGGATTATTCCCAGAAACAGTTATTGTTTTCCCAGATAAAGAGGGTAGCAGTGCTCCTGGTCTGGCAGGCAAGGCCTGGTTATGAGGGGAGAGAGTGATCTACATTTTTAACGGTTATAAAATGTGTTGGAAGACCGCTCCTCTCATAAACATCCGCCTTGTGGCCACCCGTAGGCCCTCCCTCCCTCCCCTCCTCCCTCCCCCCTTCCCTCCCTCCCTTCTTCCCTCAGTTTTTCCACTGGAAAGATTCCACTCTGCCAACCTCCCCCCTCCTCCGTCCCCCCCTCCCTCCCTCCTTCCATCCTCTGTCTGTCTCTCTCTCTCCCACCGCGGTGACATGCCTGAGCCCACGCCTTCAGAAATATGAATCTTATCTGTTCAGCTGTCGTCAAGCCGTAACAATGGGTTGCCTTCTTCCTCCACCTCACCCCCCCCCTCCCCCAACCCCCCAACCCCCCCTTCACCTCAACAATGAGACCCTTCATTCCTCCAGAGCACACCCAGGGACGTTGATATTGCTGTGTAATATGTCTCTGGGAGGGGCATAGCCTCCTCTCTCCTCCATCTTGGCCGAGGTTTTGCGATACGGGCATCTCTGAGGAGCCCGGCAGTGTCTCTGTGACAGGATGCACATCTTCTCTCCTCCATCTAGAACCTTCCGCCTTGACAGGACCACCACAGGAGGCTGGGAGATTACCCCCCTCCCTGGTGTTTTTTAGATTGTTTTTGTTTTCTCTACTGTAATATCTAAATCAAAAACATTTCAAAGTAATTCCTTTCCTTCTTCTAGCGTTGTGACGGCCAATGGCCCCTGGTCCTAGCATATATTTGTTTTTCGTATGATGAATGATGTAGAGATGATTCACTTACTTAGACAAATCGTGAGGTTAGAATTATAAGGTTCTATCTCCATTTTTGTCTATTAATGCCTGTGTGGTGTTATTTTTTAAATGTTGACATTTTTGAGTTAGTAATTCATAAAATACAAAGGTTCCATCTCACAAAACATAATGGAATGTAAAAACGTTGACGCTCAATATCTCTGAACTGCCCTAAATGGAGATAGAACCTTATCATTCTAAGCTCACGAAATGTACTTGTTGTAAGTTGCTTTGGATAGAGGCGTCTGCTAAATGTCTGAAATGTAAATGTTTTTGGTCGACTTTGGTCATTGTTTGTTGTAGTTCTTGCTCTTTCCGTTACACCACCTTTATTGGTCTTTATGTCACACAGCAGCAGTGATACACAGTTCATATGTCATAATGCTGTGTATCCATCTGTTATTACATAGTCCTGTGGTAATTACCTGGTAACGTATTTAGCATAGTGTCATATCCCACTGGTGCAATAACACAACGCTCACCATCGCATGGCAGCGACCAAGGCGCCACTGCATGTGGAGAACACCTCCATGTTGTTTCGTTTTACTCTCGTACTTTACCGTCTATATATATATATACACACCATTTAGCTGACACTTTTATCCAAAGAGATAAAAGCGGTATCAGCAGTGAGTGCGTAGCCTACATTTTTCAGTATACTATATCGTCCCGGCGGGAATCGAACCCACAACCTAAGCGTTGTTAGCGCCGTGCTCTACTAACTGAGACGCAGAAAATCTATCAGCCCTAAACTTCCACCCAGAACAGGTCAGCTCAAAAAGTGCTGGCGTGACACTTCTGCTGTGCGCCTAACTACCTTCATTAACGCTAACAGTCAGGAAGTAGATACTGTAGCGAAGCTGTCGGAGGAGATTCCACAGCCATCACTCATTCCGGGGGCCCGTCCTCGTTCCCAGCTCCCTCTGCTGTGATGAGGGGAGATAAGAGTCATGGTCAGTTTTGGGGGCTAAATCGGTACTGTGTTCATCAAACAGAGAGAGTCTTTGATGAGATTACCGGCCCACTTGTTTTAATTAACTTCTCGTTAAGCGAGGAACGGAGGGAGAACGGAGGCGGCGGCGGCGTTTAGAAACGTTAGATCTGAATAGTCGCTAGGTCAGAATAGTTGTTGGCTCTGATTAGTCGTTGGCTCTGAATAGCTCTGAATGCAGTCGGTGAAGGAGAGTGTGAGTGTGTGTGCATGTGTGAGTGTGTGTGTGTGTGTGTGTGTGTGTGTGTGTGTGTGTGTGTGTGTGTGTGTGTGTGTGTGTGTGTGTGTGTGTGTGTGTGTGTGTGTGTGTGTGTGTGTGTGTGTGTGTCTGTGTCAGTCTGTCTGTGTGTGTTTGTGTGTCTGAGTGAAAAGGCTGCGTTTACACTGCAGGTCGAAGTGACACTGTCGGGGGAAAATCTTACAATTCAGATTTTTTGCTCACATGTGGCACAGATCGGATTTGTAACATGTAGGTGTAAGCAGTAAAAAAGCACATTGAATCTGATATTCTCAGATCTGATTCAGGCGTCATTCTCATGCCAGCCTCAATCAGATACAAATCGGATATGTGTCATTTCGACTGCAGTCTAAGCAGACAGGTCGCATAAAGCTCCGGTAGTTAACGTCACGCAAGAGTGACGTTAGTGAAATCAAAACACCGCCATTTTGGCAGGAAAGCGGGTGTTTCGCGGCCGCCGATAACTACTGGCAGCTTGTCTCTTCGCCTGCTGTATTCAACATGGTCGATAGTAGCTGTGCGCCGGGATGCCAGAACAGTAAAAGGGAGATTTTATCCGATTCCCAAAGATCCCGAAAGACGACTTAAATAGATTACTGCAATAAAATGTGCCCCCACAAGCAATGGATTCCACTTGTGTAGTGACCACTTCATATCAGGTACAGAATACAACGCTTCCTAACGTTTATATCGTAATTATTTAACAGGCTTTTATTACGGTTTCCAACCATTTTATTATACTAAAAGGCAAGTTTGAGCTATGCATTATGGCATGGGTTTTGCAGGGCTAACAAAGGCTAAGCTAAAAGAAGCCTGTTGTTCACTAACATGTTGCGGGACATTTTCTGTTTACTTATACTGGGAAGGCTCGTATGTGTGAAAGGGGCTTAAAGACTCTCCAGAGTCGGACGAGGTCATTATAGATGTTGGGATACACCCTGGGGGCATTTTAATGGTCAGTAATGTTTAATCTATGAAGTTTTGCAGTATAACGTTCAATGTCCTTGGAATTAAAGTGTGCAGTGAACTCTGACGGCTTGAAATCGACGCTGGCGCCATACATTTTTGCTCACGCTCACGCTTTTCTTAGAGAAAAAAAAGAGTCACGTGACGTCCGGAGCTCTATATATAGCTCAATTACAATTTGCACGTCATTGAAAATACAACGCATTCGCATTTTGATGACGTTTGACGTGAGTTTCTCTCACTTCAACAGTGAAGTCCTCTTTCTTCTCCGCCTTAAAATGTGCGCAATATTTTGCAGACCTCTAAACATACTTCGGAAAGCAATGGGTTTATATTATAATATATATAAAAGGGATTATAATTTCTGTCTCGTTTGCGTCCGTTGCGAGTCCCGGCTGTCTGTTTACTTCCGTTTTCGATGTACGCATGCGGGTCGCATGCAGGTCGTTTCAAGTGTTACCAGTGTAAGCACAGGTATCGGATATGGGTAATTTGAAAAAGTAGGTGTAAGCAGGCGTGTGTGTGTGTGTGTGTGTGTGTGTGTGTATGGGTGGGTGGGTGTCGGGGTGTGGGGGTGTGTGTGTGTGGGTGTGTGTGTGGGTGTGGGTGTGTGTGTGTGTATGGGTGGGTGGGGTGTGTGGGTGTGGGTGTGGGTGTGGGTGTGTGTGGGTGTCTGAGGGGTGGAAGTTATTCTAAAACCTCAGAGTCTGTGGGACTGGTGTAAAAGGGCCAGCTGCTGAAGCCGTGGCTCCCCTGGTGAAGTCTCTGTGCTGGTTAGAGCATTAATGATCTCTGTGCTGGTTAGAACATTAATGATCTCTGTGCTGGTTAGAGCATTAATGATCTCTGTGCTGGTTAGAGCATTAATGATCTCTGTGCTGGTTAGAGCATTAATGATCTCTGTGCTGGTTAGAGCATTAATGATCTGTCCTGGTGAAGTCTCTGTGCTGGTTAGAGCATTAATGATCTGTCCTGGGAGCGCAGCCTCTACATCATTTATCAACCCAGTCTTTATTAGCCGCCAAATTAACTTGTTGGGACCGGGAGGCGAGGACGTATTTGTTCTTGTTTTGGGATTTATGCGAATGCATTGTCGTTCCCTGGTGACGCAGTCCTCTGTCAGGCAACTAGAACATGTCTCAGGCTGCTTCATAATTGGTGAAGTTATTGCACGTTTTGGCAAGTTATAATTACTTGTGTCTCTTGCAGTTTCTCTATTATGCTTCAGATAGAATTATGAATGTATTATATGCATTTTAATATGTTCATGTATTTAAATGTTTAATGTCTTTCAGGTCATTCCCAAAAAAAAAAATGTAGTAAAAAAAAAAAATGTAGATCAAAATCTCAATATGCACACTAACTCCCTCCTCTTCTCTGCTCTGCTCTGTCTCTTCCAGATAACAGAGTCAGGAAAGGAGACCCTGCCAGCGTGGCTTCACTGGGACGCTGAGAGCCTCACCCTGGAAGGCCTGCCTCTGGAAGAGGACAAGGGAGTCCACTACATCTCCGTGACCATCTCCAACGGCAGCCAGGCCTCCCCGAGTGTCTTCTCCATCGAGGTCCACCCCGAGGAGCACGCCGACACCGACCCGGCACAGCTGCTCCTCCAGACGGCCTCCAACGACGTCCAGCCATTCGTCTGCGGCAAAGACGAGCCTGTGACGGTACTCACGGTCATCCTGGACGCCGACCTCACCAAGATGAGCTCCAATCAGAGAGTAGCGCTGCTGGCCAACATGCAGAAGTTCTCCGGCGTGGGGCTCCAGCATATGAAGATCCTCCCGGTGGTCAACAACCGACTGTTTGACATGTCCGCCTTCATGGCCGGCCCCGGGAACGCCAAGAAGGTGGTGGAGAACGGAGCGCTGCTCTCCTGGAAGCTGGGCTGTTCCCTGGACCAGAGCCGAATTCCCAACATCAGCACCGTCCAGGTGCCGGCTAAAGAGGGAACTATGTCAGCCCAGCTTGGTTACCCTGTCGTCGGGTGGCACATCGCCAACAAGAAGCCCCACGTCCCTAAACGAGTCAGGCGTCAGCTCAATAACACCCCCACGCCTGTCTTGACGGCGCTTCCCCCAACGACTCTGATCGCGCCTCCTGTACGCATCGTACCCACACTCACATCTCCTTCCATCGCCGCGCCCACAGAAAGTTCGGCCCCCCCAGTCCGAGGGCCCGTTCCCCTACCGGGAAAGCCTACCATCAGAGTGCGAGACGACTCCATCGCCCACACTCCCACGGTGGGACCCCCACAACCCACCAGGGTGATGGAGACCACCAGCACCGTCTCCATTCAGCCCACCATGACCCGGCCCAGTGTGGTCGAGGCCACGGCGTTTGCGACAACGCCGACGCCCACGACCAGGAAACCGACCAAGAAACCCCGGAAACCCAAGACCACCCCGGTCCCGAGGGAGCCCAAGACCACCACGGCCAAACCCGCCAGGCGCACCACGCCCGCGTCCCTCTTGCCTGAGCCGGCCAACGAGAAGCCGGAGCTCCGCAACCCCATCGACGAGGTCAACGCTTTCGTCGGGACCTACTTCGAGGTCAAGATCCCGTCGGACACGTTCTTCGACCACGAGGACGGCACCACGGACAAGCTGCGGCTGACCCTGAGGAAGGACCACAAGGACGTGGTGGTCGACGGCTCCTGGATCCAGTTCAACACCACCAGCCAGCTGCTGTACGGCCTGCCCGACTGGCCTGACGTAGGGAAGCACGAGTACTTCATGCAGGCCACCGACAAGGGAGGCCTGTACGCAATCGACGCCTTCGAGGTCCGCGTGAACCGCTGGGCCGCCAACGACAAGTCCCCCGTGGTGTTCACCGCCCGCTTCGAGGGCGACGACCCCCGGAAGATATCCAACGACGTCCACAAGAAGATCCAGCTCATCAAGAAGCTGGCGTCTTCGTTCGGCGACCGCAACAGCAGCACCGTGACCTTGAGGAACATCACCAAGGGCTCCATCGTGGTGGAGTGGACCAATAACAGCCTCCCACAGAACCCCTGTCCCAAGGAGCAGATCCAGGCCATGAGTGACAGGATTGCTGACGATAAGGGGAGGCCCTCCTCAACTTTTGTGAAAGCCATGGAGCCCGACTTCAAGCCCCTCGGCATCACCGTCAAAGGCACCGGGAGTTGCCGGACCTACATGTTCGTCCCGCCAGCCGAGATCATCTTCCCTGTGCCGCCCGCGGTGACGCCGGCATTGGGCACAGGGCGCCAGAGCACAGACGACGTTTACCTCCACACGGTCATCCCGGCTGTGGTGGTGGCGGCCATTTTGCTGATCGCTGGCATCATCGCGATGATCTGTTACCGTAAGAAACGCAAGGGAAAGCTGACCATCGAGGACCAGGCCACGTTCATCAAGAAAGGGGTGCCCATCATCTTCGCCGACGAGCTTGATGATTCCAAACCCCCCCCATCCTCCAGCATGCCCCTGATCCTCCAGGAGGAGAAGCCCCCCCTCCCTCCACCAGAGTACCCCAACATGTCTAGTCCAGAGACCACCCCCCTCAACCAGGACTTGCTGGGGGAGTACACCGCCCTGCGGGACGAGGACCCCAACGCGCCCCCTTACCAGCCCCCCCCACCCTTCACTGTACCCATGGAAGGCAAAGGCTCTCGTCCAAAGAACATGACCCCCTACAGATCCCCCCCACCCTACGTGCCCCCCTAAGATCTGCTCTGTCCTCCAGTGGAGGAAGGATGGGGGCTTTTTCGCGGTTCCATGCCAGTTCTGTCTGTTTGGAAAAAAGGGGGTGGGAGGGGCCTCTGTGGAGTGGGAACTTTGGGGGAGGAGCCTCCGTGGAGTGGGGACTTTGGGGGGAGGGGGTTGGGGTGATGGTTGAAGCTGAGAGGGAGGGACTACTTACGTAGACGGTAACAGACAAACGGTAGGCATTCAAGGACACATTGAATCTGCTGTCACATTGGCTACAGCTGAACAGCAGGCTGAGAGATGCGCCCTCCTTTCCCAACACTTTTCTTTTCTCTCTCTCTCTCTCTCTCTCTCTCTTTCTCTCTCTGTTTGAACGGGCTTTGTTTTGTTATGTGTCTTTTTTTTTTGGGGGGGGGGCGGTGTTCTTCTGTTTTTTAGTTTTTGACTGACTTCGAAATCAAACTCCTTGCCTAACAGTACTATTTTTATCTTCTTTTTAAATAATACGAGACAATAAACAAACAACACTGCAGGCAGAAGGGTTTCAATGGGGAAAGATTCTATGAATAAAAAAAGGGTAACAGAAAGGTGATGGTGTGGATGTCAGAGGACCCTGGCAGACGACACCGTGGTGTTCGGATATGGCCTTTTATCTCTACGTGTCTGTTTGTGTCCTAATTCACACGTCTAGTCAGGAGGATCAAGGATCAAGGTAGCCTGAAATCTAATAAGAAATTAATAAAATAATGTTTTTTGTTTTTTGTTTTTATCATTTTTGTTTTTCAAATTTGCTGTGTATCTGGAATTATGTTCGTTCTGATAGATAGTATTATTGTTTCGGCGGTTGAGGGGGAGTGCCTGACTGAAATATCCTGCAGGATCTCTTTTTCCCCCTGATGAGAAAAGCATGGAAAGCCTAGTCACAGCAAAACCATGGAAACAACCATGTCGGCCCTAGCAACACCATGGCCAGGCCGTGAGAGGCACTGCTTTACCTGGGGATCACACAACACACCCGTGTTCCCCCAACCACCCAACATGATTAAAGAGTGAAACAGTACTTGGTCCACCCCCTGTTTTTATTTGAGACGGCTTCCCTTAGTCGGAGAAGTATGATCATACATTACAATGAAAAATTAATGCCATTTTGCCTTTTATGGTGGTAATGCAACAAGTGTCTTCTGTACATAACGTGCTGCCTGTTGAAATAAAGGTATTTATAGCTCAACGGCGTTGTTGTAAATCAGATATGGAAAAAGACTCCTGCAGTTTATTTTAGACAAAGGGGAATTATTTTTTTATGTAGTGATGCTCCTGTTCTCACAGTTCCGGGGAGAGGTTTAGTGCTACGGAGTCCCGCTGGGAATACAACATTTATCACATCCTAGAGGTCGTAGTCGCTAGAGGCAGAGAGGAGGAGTGGAGGAGACCAGAGGTTCCAATAGCAAAGATCATCAGAAAAAACACAGAAAAATGGTCGATAAAATCTCTATCTAATTTTTTTACAAAGTTTTTGATACAGCCTCAAAATTGTTTGATTAAAAATGAATAAATAGTCTACTGCAATTTGTAAAATCTTAGCTTAGAGAATTGATTCATTTTCTCATGGGTCACATACTGTATTTCAAGTGTTTTATTTTTGTGTTGGCATATCGAATTGAAATGTATCCTGTTATGCAGTTGGAATGACCCGTTTTATGTATAATCACACATTTATTTTTCCATGTTCGCTCATGAGTTTGTTGACTTTTGAAAGTGACCCTTTGCAATAATGTAAGGTGCAGTCCAGTGGTGGGTTGTGGTCAACACAGGTGTCAATGAGTGATGTAACCAGATGTAGGTTAGAAAGTTTTTGCTTATATAGTGTGAATTTACATGGATGCCAACTGTCTTGGTCTGAAAAAAACTTTTCTCCCATTTTAATCAAGAAATCCAACGAAATCCACTAGCCAAGGGATGTGTCATATAATAAGGTGTCTACATTATAATATATAGATTTATTTTTATGGATGCGTGTCGACCATTGATCCGTTTTCTAATGTTTTCACTTACCCTCTCATTAATAAACCAGTATGTCAGCGTCCAGGAGGTTGTTCTGGAGACGCCGGGGCGTCTGGCAGCTGTTTGATATCATGACGGCCGTCACTTTGCCTGGTTGATTCAGTGCGTGTCTGTTGTACTAAGCTGTCCTGCTGGTATTAAAATGAACAAGATAAACAAACATTGGAAACCTCCTCAACCCATTAAAAAAGGTTTTAACATGTTGAAAAATCTCTCTTCAGTTTTAATGTTTCCATTAAAGCCGCATGAATGAATTTGTAATCGGGTATTGATTACATGTAAATAACCTACAGACACCTGCTACCACACCTCCATCCACCCCGCACCCCCCACCCCCGCCCAGTTCATACAGTGCATACAGCGGTTTCTGATTATGGCCAGCAATCAGCAATATCCTGTATGTCCCTAGCCATTTGATAGTTGTTGGAGGTAATGAAGGAAATCGTTATGGTTGACAATGAGATTGATGAGGGATGGGTCAACGTTTGATTAAGATTCATAGTCCAGTAGATTATTAGATATTACAAGGACATGTCCTTCTTTGTGGCCTTTTTTTCTGTTTTCTGTTTGACCGATGTAATCCTTCACCGTATTCAGATCACGTTCCTGGTTAGGCTAGTTAACAAGTCGGGTCGGATCACAGTCCGACGGAGTCCTAACCCGAGTAGTCGTACAGTAACTTGGACTGTCAATGATCTCGGCCACTACGACCCTGAAGGATTCAGGTGAAGGTTCAAGTTACTTAGTGTGCAAAGTGAGGACTCCCTCCCACCTGACTCTCACGGTTTAGAGTAGATAACTTGATTATGCGACGCTCGAACGAGAAGAAACCAAAGATGCATAAAAACGTGAAACGGCAGTCATCCACTCACTTAGAAACTGGTTCCGATGCCTTGTCGACAGAATATTGTTCTAATGTTGTTTTCTGTTCTGTTTCTGTGTCAGATGTTAAGTTTGGATATCGATTCGCACAGAAACATGCTTGTGTTTCCTCTCTCTCTGTTTAACCCACCACGTCTGGACACTAAAGCACACTGGCAGCGGTGTGCCTGTGATTGTGGTACGCTGAGGAATGGAACCGCCGTCTAATAGGGTGTTTTCTATTAGCTGCCTGTTTGTGTTAGCGAAGCCCCGGACTACAGAAGGGAACGGTCATCTGTTAAACAGTTTGTTTGTTTTTTTGTTTTTTTTCATCTTCTTCCATTTACTCTCATTTTGCCAATTTGTGCGTAGGGGATTGGTGTGTCAAATCCACTCCGCCTTCTGCATATCTGTGTTACGCAGCACTGAAGGCCCCCAAGGGCCACATTTTGCATCGTTTTTTTGTTTGCGAGAGAATATAGTCTTTACTTTGTATTTACAGTCATGACTACAGTACATGAGGTCCTTACAACTGGAACTATGGATATACTAGTACTAACAGTAATAGTGGCAGTATAATAATGATGATGATAATAATAATAATAATAATAATAATATACTGTACCTATCTTGGATTTTGAGGATGCATACTGTTATGAGTTTTCTCTGCATTTTCCATTGTTTGTATAATTTTCTGGAATATTCTGTTTTCCCCCTACACGTTCTGAATGCCAATCGGACCCCACTGGTCCGGCCTACAAACTGGTGGATAAAACACAGCACAGGGAAATGTTCTGTCCTGAGGAGAGTTAAGAAGTGACAAATAGCATATCAGACATTCAACTCACTAACATACTCATCCAAATGGCAAGGTTCCCCCCCGGGTGTGTGTGTGGAGACAGACTGAGATGGTGTGAAAGCTCCTTGTGAGAGAGAAAATTCAAAATGGAGGAGGGAACTGAACAAAAAATGTCTGTTTACATCTGGTTGGCCTGACAACTGTCCATGACCACAGGAACCTAGAAAACGAGGGTCGTATGAATGCTAGGAGTCAGGAATGCATGGTATGTGCATTTTTCTTTCTGTGTTTTAATAGCATTTGTTTTATTTATGCCACTAGATACTGTATGTTGAAAATCTTGTATTAAAAAAGTGTTTCCACCAAACGACGCAGTCTGTCTGTCTTCTCTTCTCCAGCGCGTCATCCAAGATCATAGACTTAAGTTTTACATTTACTTGTCATTTATTAAATATTATTTTGTTTAATTATTTATTGCATTACAGTGTTGCGTTTAAGCCATTTGGCACCAGAATACTCAATACACCATATTTTTCTCAACATACTTTGAGTCTGGCAGTGTAAGTGTTCTTTGACAGACGAATAATTATGGATGTTTAGCACACTAATGCACTAAACAGAACCAGAGTCCCATTCTCTGAGGAGAACTTAGCATGACAGAGAGGAAGAAAGCTTTACTGAACAGCCTCGTTTCATTAGCATACTGTAGATCCAGCTTGTTAGCGCTCTTACTATATGCTTTCTCTTTATATTAGGGGACCGCTATGTGTGTGTGTGTGTGTGTGTTTGCGCGCGTGTGTATTATTTGTAAAGCACATGTTAATTACACGTCACATTTTTCTATCTCGGATTAAATAACAAGATAGCGTCTGATAAGACAGAGTGATGTCCATTCATGGCCTGCACAGCGGACATGAAAAGACCTCACATGAATTAACAAGCTCTCAGTCACCCTCTATATATCTCTCTCTCTCTCTCTCTCTCTCTCTCTCTCTCTCTCTCTCTCTCTCTCGCTCCCATATTCCTTCTGATGTGTTCGAGACTTTCATTCACGAACATAATGCCGTTAACATAAGACCCGATGCGCCGGGTCTGTTAATGGGGGAGGTCTGCTTTTTAAACTCGCCTCAAACGGAGTCCTGCCACAGTGAGTGTTCTTGACCCTGTCCTCTTCAATAAAGGCAGCAGAAACGGAGGAGTTCTTTATTCCTGTGCGAGGCGTCAGAGGGGGACAAAGCCTACCCAGAGAGTTCCCGTCCTGAGATGACAACGCCATTGTCGCCGCCTCAGAGGCCCTCCCTCCGTCCTCCCAACAAAGAGAATTCCTAAATAAATTGGGGACACATCAGGAGAGGTGGCCGGAGGGCACACGTGTGCGGTGCCATGCCTCTGGTACTGCTTCATGCATCGCAATGAGCCCTGTGCGTTCTCCGATTTCTACCTCCGCCAGCCTCCCCAGGTTACAGATATTGTCACCGTAAAGGGAACTGGACCTTAAGACAAGGCGTGCTCCCTCTCAGAGAGAGACAGACGTCTGTCCTTAGGGCACGGTCCCCCCCTGTACTGATCCTTCTCCCCTGTACTGATCCTTCTCCCCTGTACTGATCCTTCTCCCCTGTACTGATCCTTCTCCACCTTTACTTCTGGGAGATTCATTGATAATCAAGGCAGGGAGGGCGGACGGAGAGGCCGCGGCAATCACCGAGTGTGTAGAAAAGATTACATTTCATGTTGTTCCTTCTTGTCAGTTTGCATTAGAATACTGCTGAGAGGGTAAATGTGTAGACAACGCCGAGCTCTTGACAGTACGCAAATAGAAGACAACGCTTCGTCATCTCTCTCTCTCACGCTCGTTCTCTCTCATACTCCCCCCCCCTCTCTCTCTCCCTTGCTTTGTATCTCTCTCTTACGCCTCCCTTCTCTCTTTCTCCTCCCACCCACTCTCTTCCTCCCACCGCCGCTGTGTCTCTTCCGGATCCTTTCAGCAACTTCTATTTCACCTTGGAATTCATCAAGGACATCATGATGCTGTCAGTGAGTCAGCCAGCGGTTCTTAGCGAGGACATGTCACAGACAGGAGGCTCCTTTTCCCAGCATGCATCTGGAGGCTACGGAGAGGAGGCCTCTGTGATGAGTGGTAGTATCACAGAGAAAGCACAGAGAACAGTCCACGTGAAAGAGAGATCTCCGTAGTAGTCATGACAGATAAAAGCTTCGGGTGTTAACACCTTTAATGCCGACACCATGTTCCAGAACTCCTCCTGACCCGACTTGTGTTCTGGTTCTATTTTCAAGATGGCTGACGGCGGATGCCTGCCATTCAGCCGTCAGTCAGGAGAACCAAACAACAGTCTGGGCAACCTCTGGACGCACGTTTAAGACGATCAATGTACTGTACTCTGTTGCTCCTCTCAACAAGGATACTGACAGACTTCAAATGAGATGCAGTGCACAGGGTATCGATCTCAATAATCCATTCAGGTCAAAAGGATGTTCGACAGATTTCTGGCTTTACGGACTGCATCGGTGACGTGAATTATCTCTGGTGGGGCCGTCTGTATATTATTTTAACATAATCCAAGCATAAATAACCTTATAGAGGTTATATGTTAGCTAGCCGTGTGTCACACCGCTGACATCTTGATCCGGGTCAGAATCCGCATTTCATGAACATGACGTGTCTTGTTTCCTGATCTACAATACAATAATAAAATATGATTGGTGTTCTTGCTTATCATACCTCTCCCTTTCCCCTCCCCCCCCCCCCCCCCCCTCTCTCTCTCTCTCTCTCTCTGTTTCCTTTCTCATTTGATTTGTCCTTTTTATTTATATTCCACATTCACACCATATGCTCACATCAGAGCTGTATTCAATAATATTGAGTTGATCTCAGCAGGCTGTCATTGGTATGGGAAGGGGGGGGGGGTGCTTGGTGCTTGGTGCAGTACACAATTCATTTGTAAGTTGATAAAATGTAATCTTCCAGGTACCTGACTGAATTTGTAAATGCTATTCTTTTGACATTTCAGAATGCCAAGCTACACATTCGTGGAGTCCTGTCTGTGTGTGTGTGTGTGTGTGTGTGTGTGTGTGTGTGTGTGCGTGTGTGTGTGTGTGTGAGCAGCTTTCTCTTCTTTCAGGGATTTGACTGTGTTTCTCATGACTACAGATGAGATTTTAATACCCGGGCGGATGCGTTTTTATAAAGATAAACGTTTTAACATTTTAGCTAACGCTTTTGACACTTCAACCCTGTAATCATCCTTGCTATTCTGATAGGCATCTGAGAGTGTTTAAGGGATAACAATGTTATTCTTATTAGACATAGGCCCAGAAGAAAACATATTTGATTGACATTGACAGGAAAGAGAATATGATTGCAGTAACAAAACTATTACTAATGACAACAATGATGAAACTAACGAGGAACATCTGTGCAATAGTCATCTTATTCATTCGTAAGACGTTGAGCCTCAAACCGTCTCTTTTGAACAAGAGATACTTCCCAGCTGAATGTATAGAGCCAGGATGTGTTTCCAATGTGCACTGATGTCTTTCTTCCAGTCATACAGCAGGGGAGGCCGGTGGAGGTAGAAATCGGAGGGTGGGAGCTTGTCGAACATCAAACACACCATTCCTCATTCCGCTTCAAGCATTACACTCTACCAGCCTCCCCAGGGGCCTCATTTAGAAAGCTTTGCGTAGAACTGGCGTAAACAGCTTGTGTACGTACGCAAAGCAAGAACATTTACACACACCAACATTCAGATGTATATCTGATCTGATATCTTCAGATGTGGAATTTGCGGTGCGCAAGTAAAATATAAAAGAAAAACAAGACTCAATTAACCATGGTCTTGAATAAGTGGACAACTGTAAGCTGTAACGAATTGGAAGAGCAGCGAAAAAGTTAGGCATCAGCAGAGAAGAGGATGGCTATGGTTATCTTTTTTAACAAATGAACCACAATTATGTAAGCTTGAGGAGACCTTGCAGAATGTACTTCATTAGTCATTAGTGAATCATTAGTGAATAGCTTTCTGAAACGAGCCTTATTGAAAGCATGTTCATGGCCATGAAAATGTAGTCAGACACTGCCCTTGTCAAAACCTACTTTCAGGATGTGCAGCTATGCCTGAGGACAGCAGAGTGCACCACAGCTTGGCATCGTCTGGAAGTGGGCATTATGGCAGTATGACTCCCCACTAGCCTTCAACATGGCCATGGAGGTCATCATCAGAGCATCACGTTGGGTGGTGGGAGGACAGCAACTAAAACCTGGCCTGCGGCTCCCTCCCATCAGAGCATTCATGGACGACATGACCACGCTCACCACAACCAAGGTATGCACCGTGCGATTGCTGAAAAAGCTGCAGGAGAACATCGAGTGGGCCCGGATGAAAATAAAGCCGAGCAAGTCCAGGAGCATATCGATGATCAAGGGGAAGCTTTCAGATCAACGCTTCCACATCGGTGGCGAACCCATACCAACTGTGACAGAGAAGCCAGTCAAAAGCCTGGGATGCTGGTACGATACAACCCTCAAGGATACGGACCAAGTGGATCAGCTTAGGCAGGACACCACCAGCGGCCTTGAGTCCTTCCTCCCTGGCAGACTGAAGCTCTGGTGCCTACAATTCGGTCGTACCCCAGCTGATATGGCCTCTGACCATCTATGAGGCCCCAAATTCAAAGGTCGACAAGCTGGAGAGGATGATCAGCTCATTCGCCAGAAAGTGGCTAGGTCTCCCCAGGGGCCTCATTTAGGGTTATTCATTGCACAAGGCTCGACATGAACAAATTGACCACCGCCCGCATTGACTTCACTGTAATGAACGTCTTCATAAGGGTAACGTTCCCGATAAGTCCAATGATTGCAATATCCATACATTGAAGAACATGAACAAGCCCACTGTAGACAATTGCCTATCGTCCCCAAGGACACCCCATGTATTGCCTTATGTCTTGTGTCGAATGTTATTCTCTTAGACTCGTGTAATGTAACGCAACAATAAACTGGAAACATTCATGGCTTTTCTACAATCTGGTTAGATGACGAACTGCGTTTCCTTGTCTTAGTACTTGTCAATGACAATAAGGTTGAATCTAATCTAGTCTAAAAGAAAAAAACACGATTTAGGATAATAAATACAACGGGAGATATCTGTTGTTGCAAAACAACCCCTCAAATATGTTGTACAGTTTAATCGGGAATCATATTTAATTGGATCTGTAATTATTAAACAATACTTGGATGTTATGATAATAATAAAGTGAACAGTAGGACGAATTACGTTTAAACACATTCCGTTGTTGATGCAGTCTGGCACATAGATATTATATACGTATATATATATATTATCTATGGTCTGGCAGATGATAGATGAGAGAAGAGTTTCATATTGTTATGACGTGTTCGTGCGCACCGTTTTATAAATCCAAATGTTGGTGTGCGTAAATGTTCTTGCTTGTCTACGTACGAAAGCTTTTTATGGCAGTTCTACGCAAAGCTTTATAAATGAGGCCCCAGGTGTCTTACCAACATAGGGCTCTATGGGAAAAACGAGCCAATTATGACATCCTGCCATCTCCCAAGATCCTCAGCGAATGTTACGGCGAAGACCCTACCTATCTGTCCATCTCCAGCAAACCTGAAACACATTCTTGTCGGCTGCAAGACAAGCCTTACACAAGGCCGCTACACCAGGTCCTGGCGGCACAACGAGGTACTGAAGTGTCTAGCAGCTACACTGGAAAGCAGACGGACGACCATCAACGCCCTGCCTCCTCTGTCATCCCATTGTGCAGCTGCAAGAGGATTTGTCCCTGCAAGTGCAAAGCAACAAAAGGCCCGTACTTCAAATCCAGAGGCCGGGCATCTGGGAGTAGCACAGGACTGGATGTTACTGGCGGACCTGGAACAGAAGCTCTGCTTTCCACCGGAAATCGCTACAACCAACCTCAGACCGGACATCGTGCTTTGGCCCACCTCACTTTGCACCGTCTACATCGTCGAGCGTACAGTGCCCTGGGAGGATGCTGTGGGCGAGGCCTACGAACGCGAGAGGCTTAATTGGGAATCCGAGGTCAGGCCCGATGTCGAGCCATCAAAGCCCTCCTCCAGTGCTGCTGAAAAGGCCAGCCAAGTGGCACCCCACCAAGAGGAGAGACAACACCTGCGCTCCAAAATCTCTCTGTTGAATGTGGTTCTGATGGTTGGGAGCGAGGAGCAGAGTGTGTTAATCACGGAGACGGAACATGGGGGGGGAGACATGGGCACTGCACTCGTAACATCAAGAATGAGATGACTTCAAGGGGGGACAAGCCTCGGACACCAGGCCTCATCGCTGAACCCTCTGGAGGAGGCATAGAGGGCTCATCAGTGAAATGCTAAGGAAAGAGGGTCGCCCTCTTGAAAACCCTGAGACGCCCTACATCTGAACAGGAAGTGTTAGAAATAATAAAAGTAAGTGATGAATGGGTAGATTTGGTAGGCTTGGTTTACCACCAGACACAGATCCTAGACTAAAATGCATCCTCGATAGAGATCTTCCATTGAAAGTGTGATTTTTAAGGAAGGACCAGATGAATCTGTGTCCTGTTCTGATGGATGTGAAGGTGATACAGAACGGGGCGATGGGGGAGAGGGAGTTTATCAACACTCCAGAGAGACAATCTTCTCCCCCCCTCTCCTTGAGGAGTATTGAACGTTACCGACTACATTCTCAGCATTCAATTGGTCACTGTCACCGGCGAGAGAGACATTCCACTCCGATGTGAATCAAGAACGGGATCAATATATGGGAATCCTCTTGGTTTCTGTCTCCCAGACCGATGGTCGCTGCGGGGGTGGGAGTACCGCAGCGCGTCGATAGCTGTCGTAATCGTTACCCTGAAGTTCCGATGTTCACACGCCACACGTTTATAATCCGACATTTTCTACCCACTTAGGAGCAGTATGCGTGTGATCGACTGTAGTTACCTCCTATGTTCTATAAAGGGATAACAGAGTCTCCCTGACACCCAGGGTGTCTGTTTCAGGAGAGGCTCTGCTTACAAAGACACAAGAGAATCACAGGGGAACAGATTGTTATCCCCGTTCACCCATGTGTTTGTTTCTGACAACATACAGACACGGAGCACATTGAGCCTTACTGCGAGACGCTACAGTGAGAATAAGACTTCTGTTATGTAACACCGCCATGTTAATCTCAGTCGAGGGAAGGCTTTCTTCTCTCTCCGTCAAGGTCAGACATGCCATTCTGTCAGTAAACAAACTAAACAAACACCCACCGAGCCCGAGCAGCAGTGAGGAGGACTCTGTAAGCACAGCAGCACAGCACACAACAGCCCAGCCTCGAGGGAGGCGTTGGAACGCCACAGAAAGAGAATTCCAACGGAATGAATCAGCTGAATTCTAATTCTATGTGATAGGTATTGTTCTCGCGGGTGAGTCGGGCTGTGATTCTGCATCTTCAGTGGAGAATTACACCTAAAGTAGAGACCACGAGATCCTGGCCTGTTAGGTCCAGTCCCAGTGATCTGCCAGTCGTTAGGGTTAGGGATTGGGTTGACATCTGTTGATTGTTGCCCTCATCCTCAATCTGTGGACGAAGATGACGTCCTTCATAGAGGTGGGACAGAGGAGTGGTGCACCAGTAGGATGCCATGTTTATCATTCGGCCTGACACCGTTAATCATATTTCTGTTACTATTTTTATTTAGGGCACAATTATTATTATTTTTTTGTATGTAATGGAACAAGTTACAGAGGGGTGATGCTTAATTGTACACTCCCCTAATCACCTTTAAGGTCCCAGAATAATTACATTACGTTACTGCTATTATTACTACTAGTAATAAGTAGTACGTTATGGAAATTCCTAAATGAACACTGCACCAGTGGTATGACTGTGACATAAAGTTAACAGTACTTAATATCATTCATGAAAGTTAATCCAAAAATAATGATTGCCCTGCTGTATCCTTGCCCTGGTGAAGGGCAGACCTCCCTCACAGACACGGGCATGTCAAGAGACGCCCCCTCGAACTTCAGAACCATACATTACATTCGCTGCCTAATTATACTTCTCAGCCCTACTGCTTTCCCCCAAAGGCTGCTGCCGCTGCCGCACAGCCAATAAAGTCACACAGCTATGACTAAAAAACAACAGTAACCAA